>NW_023995078.1:0-157695 GCF_015586225.1 Lucilia sericata | reverse complement strand
TAACGAACTGAGAATGACGCTAATCGTAGTTCTGTTCTAGTTGTGTTCTAGTTCTGTTCTAGTTCTGTTCTAGTTCTGTTCTAGTTCTGTTCTAGTTCTGTTCTAGTTCTGTTCTAGTTCTGTTCTAGTTCTGTTCTAGTTCTGTTCTAGTTCTGTTCTAGTTCTGTTCTAGTTCTGTTCTAGTTCTGTTCTAGTTCTGTTCTAGTTATGTTCTAGTTCTGTTCTAGTTCTGTTCTAGTTCTGTTCTAGTTCTGTTCTAGTTCTGTTCTAGTTCTGTTCTAGTTCTGTTCTAGTTCTGTTTTAGTTCTATTCTAGTTCTGTTCTAGTTCTGTTCTAGTTCTGTTCTAGTTCTGTTCTAGTTCTGTTCTAGTTCTGTTCTAGTTCTGTTCTAGTTCTGTTCTAGTTCTGTTCTAGTTATGTTCTAGTTCTGTTCTAGTTCTGTTCTAGTTCTGTTCTAGTTCTGTTCTAGTTCTGTTCTAGTTCTGTTCTAGTTCTGTTCTAGTTCTGTTCTAGTTCTGTTCTAGTTCTGTTCTAGTTCTGTTCTAGTTCTGTTCTAGTTCTGTTATAGTCTGTTATAGTTCTGTTATAGTTCTGTCCTAGTTCTGTTCTAGTTCTGTTCTAGTTCTGTTCTAGTTCTGTTATTCTGTTCTAGTTCTGTTCTAGTTCTGTTCTAGTTCTGTTCTAGTTCTGTTCTAGTTCTGTTCTAGTTCTGTTCTAGTTCTGTTCTAATTCTGTTCTAGTTCTGTTCTAGTTCTGTTCTAGTTCTGTTCTAGTTCTGTTCTAGTTCTGTTCTAGTTCTGTTCTGTTCTAGTTCTGTTCTAGTTCTGTTCTTGTTCTGTTCTAGTTCTGTTTTAGTTCTGTTTTAGTTCTGTTCTAGTTCTGTTCTAGTTTAGTTTTGTTCTGTTCTAGTTTAGTTTTGTTCTGTCCTAGTTCTAGGTGTGTTTAAAGTCTGCTCTAGTTCTGTTCTAGCTCTGTTGTAGTTTAATTCTAATTCTCGCTTAATCGCGAGTTTCTATTTGTATTTTTTTAATATTTTTCTAATTTGTTTATAAATTTTATTAATTTTTTTCTAATTGCCTTTTTTCTTTCATTTTAGGTTAGTACTACCTTCCAAGTCAAACCTTTAAGCAAGGTTTACTAAAAACTTATTAAAACTTTACAAAATTCTCGGAATTACTTAAACTAAAAGGACCCTGTCTCTGTCTCTGTCTTTTTTGTAAATTTTGTGAGTTAAAATATTAGATTTAGTTTGAAAATAGCTTATATTAAGAATTTCTTAAAATTGATTTACTTTATTAGTAATTGTTTCATTTATAACAAAATTTCTTATTAATATACGATATTAAGTTTGAAGTTTATTAGTTATTAATTGCAATAGTTTCCAATTTAATTTCATATATAAGTATTCTTAAACAGAGATTTATGTACCTGAGGTATGAACGTATTACATACAATTATAATTAGATGAAATGTTGGACCAATCAAAACCTAAAGGCTAAATAAACAATTTAGAAAATTTTTGAAATGTTGAAATTTAAAATGCAGTATATAAAGCAAAAATATTTATATATATACTTGCTTGTATATATGTATACAAAAGCTCTTTATACTACATATTTGTGCTAAAGTTTATACAAATTTTACAAACACACTTGTGTGTTTAAGTAAATATATACACAAAGTATGTATAATCATAGCCATATAGATATATACTTTTGTATATATACAAAACCGGATGGTTATTAACTAACATGTGTCTATATACTTACAACACATACATACATATAAACATATGTATATGTATATACAATACACATGTGTGTCTGTACATTTATGCCCATAATTATGTAGCCATGTGTGTAAACAACACACAACGCATGCATGCATGTTGCATCCGCAACAAGCATTACTAATTCAATTTAAATGCATTTTTGCAACAACAACAACATCGTCAACAACAACTACTACTACAAAAAAGCCAGAAGTATTATTTTGTCATAAATACTAAGCATGAGTTTAAAACATTTTTTGTTTTATTGCAAACAAATGTAGTTTGTTTTGTTTTTTTTATTTCTTTCTTACATATTCACTAATATAGTTGTTGCTTTTATTAAATTGTTGCTTATTTTTACAACAGCAAAACTTAAAAAAACCACACTCTACACCCATATGGTATTATTGTTATTATTAAAAAATAAACATAAATTTATAACAGTGGCGACTACAAATTAGCACCTCTCCATAATGGGAGCCAAAAAAGGGAAAAAACAAAATATTACGGCCTATTATATGTTCACAAGTATGTAGATGTTAAAAGCACACGTGTGTGTGTGTGTGCAACAACATAACAACAGTTACACCATTTCCCTTTTAAACAAAAAAATAAAACGTTTTAAACTAGGAAGATATCTAGAGGGATGATTTGAAAGCAATATTTAAAGTAAATGAAGGATATGTATGTATAACAAACGTTTAATGAGTTTAAATGTATTATAACGCCTTAATAATGTATTATAATCTAATTATAATGTGTTCTTAGATATTCTTATATCAGTATAAAGTATTATAATCATATTATAATGTGTTATAACGCATTATAATCCCATTATAATGTATGAAAATACGTTATAATCCCATTCTAATGTGTTTAAATACATTATAATATGCTCCAATACATTATAGTGGCGCTATAATATGTTCTAATAAATTATAATTCCATTATAATATGTTCAAGGATATTATAATCTCTTTTAATGTGACTTAAGGTGTTATAATGCCATTATATTGTGTTCCAAAACATTATAATACCATTATAATGTATTATAATACATTATAACCCCATTATAATGTGCCTCCAATACATTATAGTGGCGCTATTATATATTCTAATACATTATAATTTCATTATAATGTGTTCTAATACATTATAATTACATTATAACATATTC
The DNA here is from genome assembly GCF_015586225.1 of Lucilia sericata. Lineage (NCBI taxonomy): Eukaryota > Metazoa > Arthropoda > Insecta > Diptera > Calliphoridae > Lucilia > Lucilia sericata. Next base: position 154,747 of record NW_023995078.1, on the reverse strand, counting down.
AAATAGATTATAAGCTCTTTTAAAGTGATCTAAAATGTTATAATCTCATTATAATGTGTTCTGATATATATATAGACGAATTATAATGTATTCCGATACATTATAATCCCATTATAATGTGTCCTAATACGTTATAATCCCAATACAATATGTTCAAGCGAATTATATTCCCATTATAATGTATTCTGATACATCATTATCACATTATAATGCGTTTTAATATATTATAATCCCATTATAATGTGTTATAATACGTTATAATCCTATTATAATATATCCTTTTACTATATTTTCTCATTACAATATATCTTAACAGATTATAATCCAATTATAATTTGTTTATATGCATTATAATCCAATTATAATATATTTTCATACATTATAATTTCATTATAATAGGTTCTTAAACATTATAATTACTATTATAATGTACTATAATACATTAGAATTCCATTATAATGCATTCTAAATCATTATAATTCTATTATAATGTATTCTAAATCATTATAATTATATTGTAATGTATTCTAAATCATTATAATTCTATTGTTATGTGTTCTAACACGTTATAATCCCATTATAATGTATTATAATATTATAATCTCATTATAATATATTATAATCTTATTATAATGTATTATAATCTCATTATAATGTATTATAATCTCATTATAATGTATTATACTCATTATAATCCCATTATAATGTATTCGAATTCACTATAGTTCTATTGTAATGTGTTTGTAATAGATTATAATCGCATTATGTGTTTTAGTACATTGTATTCCCTTTAAAATGCGTTTTTTACATTATTATGCCATTATAATATATTATAACGCATTATAATACATAATATTTTCATTATAACTGGTTATAATGCATATTATCTTCATTATAATACAGTATATTCGCATTATAAAAAATTTATAAGCTTAAAATCATGTTATAATTAATTATAGTACTTACTATTCTAACTTTTATAAAATTTTGAGAAACAGTGTTAACGCCATTTAAATTACAATTTCATGCAACATACTCGTCACCCAAATATTTAATAACACAAATAACAACAACGTTTTAATAAGTGGTCTTATTAAGGGCCGGGTTGATGATGGTGGTGGTTGATAAATTTAGTACAACAAACCCACTTTATGGACCATATAAATACACATATACACAGTCATATGTAAAAGTGTATAAGGACTGCTCAATAGCAACAGCATTAGGCATTAAAATAACAACCCCAACCACTTTACCCCCACCTACAGTACACACCCCCCACCACCCCGGTTAAACAAGTAAAGTATATCAGCTACACATATTTGACTTTGATGGACATTTACTCATACCTTTTTTTTTTTTGAATTGTATGTTGTTGTTTTTTTTTTTTTGACAAAAGTATGTTAAAACTTTAACAAAGTATTTGAACAATTTAACCCTGCATTTTGAGTTTCAGTTCATGTTTATTTACTATAGAGCAGGGGGAGGAGGATGGTGAGAGCAACTGAACTGAACGGCTAAAGAAATCTGTGTGTGAATATCCTTGTTTGTCTATGTGCTAGTGTTGTAAGAGGAGGAAAGGGAAGTTTAGAATAATAATAATAATGCATACAGCAGCAGCATTGTTTTAATTTTTTTCTGGCTTTTCATGTTTCTTTGTTTCTGTCAGATCGTGGGAGTCTTTAACACATGTTGGTAGGCGTTCAGGTTTTTTTATTGTTTAGATTCGTGGTGGTGTGTATAGTTTCTTCCCTGCGCTTCGCAAATCATCATCATATTCATAAAATATTCTTTTGTTAAGTTCAGAGGGGTTAATCTAATTTGTGCAGCTTTAATAAAGGAAGTATAGCTATAGAGTAAATATTTCAAAAAATGGCAAATCCATGAAGTTATAGTATTAGTTATAAAGCATATATAGGTTGGCTTTCCTTCCCCTGTTCGCTTAAAGTGCATTGACTGAATCTCTGTAGAATCATAAAACTAAAGCCCACTAACAACATCTGTTAAATTTTTTTTCTTGAATATTTTTGCCTTCATAAAACATTAATTAGATTTATTTTAGTAGAGAAAATATGCAGAAATTAAAAAAATTCTTTTAATTTATTCATAAAGATTTTTAGATTTGAAAAAAATATTTGAAATTTTGATTAGGAATATTAATCTAAGAAAAATGTTAAGTATTAAATAAAAGCACTTTATATCCTTTTACAAGAGGATGTCAAAATTAACAATACAACAACAAAAACATCGTTCAAAGAAAAAAGCATACACACGAGTTAAAGCTTAATCCTTAGAGACGCACCCTCTGCTTAAATCAAATATTTTTTTATTAAAATAATGTTGACATATGAGTGATTTTTGGTTATTATGTTTAAGTGATTTTAAACTTTCGTAATTCGTAAAATTAGGTTCTTCTACATAATAACTTTAGTGGGAATACATTATAATCCCATTATAAAGTGTTCTAATACATTATAATTTCATTGTAGTGTTTCAATAAAATTATACAGCGTTGTCATATGTTATAATCCCATTATAATGTATTCTAATATATTATAATTTAATTATAATGTATTATTACACGTTAGTTTTTTATTATAATATAATTCAGTCACAATAATTCAATTATAATGTATATCAATTTATTATAATTCCATTATAATGCTATTCACTACATTGTATTTTTATTATAATGTATTGCAACATATTATAATCCTATTATAACATTTACAAATACATTATAATCACATTATAAAGTATTCCAACATATTATAATTCGATTATAATGAGTTCCATTAGATTATAATTCTATTAAAATGTATTGTTATACAATATTTTTCCATTATAATAAAATCCTGTCATTACATTGCGATTATAATGTGTTTTAATTAATTATAATTCCATTATAACGTGTTCCACTACATTATAATTCCATTATAATATATCACAATACATAATAATTCTACTATAATGTATTCAAACACAATATAATTAGATTATAATGTGTTTCTATACATTATAATTTGATTATAATGTATTCACATACATTATAATTCTATTATAATGTATTCCAATACACTATAGCTCTATTATAATGTATTCCAATACATTATAATTCTATTATAGTGTATTCCAATACATTATAATTCAATTATAATGTATTCCAATAAATTATAATTTCATTATAATATATTGCAGTATATAATAATGTTATTATAATGCATTTCAATACATTATAATCCTATTATAACGTTTCCGAGCACATTATAATTCCATTATAATATAACCCACTGCTTTATAATTCCATTATAATGAATTATTTTACGTTATAATGATATTATAATGTATGCCAATACATTATAATTCTATTATAATGCATTCGAACACATTATAATGCCATTGTAATATGTTCGATTTCATTATAATTCTATTATAATGTATCAGATTATATTATAATGCCATTATAATGTGCTCTAATACGTTATAATCCCATTATAATATGTTCTTATAAATTATAAAGCCGTTATAATGCTTTCCATGACATTATAATCTCATTATAATGTATTATAATGCATTACAATCCCATTATAATACATTCTAATACATTATAATCCCAATATAATACGTTCTTATATATTATAATACCGTTATAATGCTTTCTATGACATTATAATCTCTTTATAGTATATTCAAATACATTATGAGGCATTTTAATACATTATAATCCCATTATAATGCAATCTTAAACATTATAATCCCCTTATAATATAATCTGATATATTATACAAAGTCTCTTCTTAAAATTTACTATTTTTAATATAAATTTGTCTCCACTGTCGGCTAAACCTAGACATCTTTGCCAACTTTAGGCACAAGTGTTTTGTTGTAACATTTTTTCTCTTATTTACAGTTCTTCTTAAATTTTTGTTCTTCTTCTTTGAAGTTTAAAATTGATGAGCTTGATTCAAGCTGCTTAGCAGGAAGCATATAAAGACAGTGGGTTATATTTAATATGCGTGTTGTTGTATATCTAAAAAATATCTTTATGCGTATATGCATTTTTTGTTACAATAATGTTGTTGTAATAAAGTGTTTTTTGCTCTACTCTTTATTGAAATATTCTCGATAGTCTTGTTGTAAAACATTGTGGTATGTCTGGGGTGTAGTGGGTAGGTTTGTAGATATAATTTCCCTTCAGATCTCTTTAATAAATTACAACAACAATTTTAAAGACTCTACCACTTACGGTGATACTAATGAATACTATATTGTTGTTTTTAAATATTCAACATTTATTGATGCACATACTTTTGTTGTTGTTGTTTTTGTGCTTGGGTGCCTTGGTGTGTATATCATCTCTATAGGAGTTTTTGTTTTTTTTTTTTTACTCCAGTTTGTAAAAGTGCGTGTGTGTGTATGCTTAATAATGAAACGCGTGCCAGTTTTTGTTTAAAATTAGGGTGAGAGCTTTGTTGAGGCAAAAAAAACAAAACTGTAACTTGTTATTGTTGTCTTATTTTCATTTAAGAGTTTTATTATTAGGAAAAGTATACTTTTTTTGAATTTTTGTGAAAATTACGGATTATTACTTTTTAAAAGACCACGTGTCGTTTTTAACAGCATCCATTTCAACATTTTGACAACAATAGGGCAACAGAAAAATATGTCAGGATTTGTAGTAGAACTTTAAAATCTCATTATAAATAAACAAAATGTATATGTGCAAACAAAACACAAACAATAATTGAAAGTTAAACAACAAATGTTGACAATTTTTTTAAGCCTTTAGGAAAACACATGATAAAAAAAATTAATTGGAGAAATAGCTAGTTCAATATTTTGAGTAAAATAGAGGATTTAGATCAAGTTGTAATGAGTTAAAAGATATTATTTATAGGATTTTAATTAAACATTATTATAACAACATGATTATAATCCGTTATATACATTATATATTCATTATGATGTAGTATAATACATTATAAATCAATTATAATATGGTATCAGTTATTATAACTCAATTATAAAGTATTTTAATACATTATAACCCAATTATAATGATTTATAATACATTATAACTCGATTATAATGTGTTATAATGCATTATAACTTGATTATAATGCGGCATACTACATTATAGCTCCATTATTATGCGGTATAATACGTTACATCTCGATCATAATATGATATAATGCATTATAATGTGTAATAATATATTATAATTCGATTATAATGCGGCATAATACATTATAACTAAATTATAATGTTGCATAACACATTACAATTCGATTATAATACTATATAACACATTATAATTGGATTATAATGCGTTATTATATAATTTAACTCCATTATGATGCGGTATATTACATTACATCTAGATTATAATACATTGTGAAACGATTATAATGTAATTTAACACATTATAACACTATTATAATGGGTTTTAATACTATAAAAATCGATCATAATGCCGTGTAATACATAATGACACAATTATAATGTGTTATAATACATTATAACTCTATTATAGTATTGTATTACACATTATAACTCGATTATAATGCAGTATAATACATTATAATTCGGTGATAATGCGGTATACTACATTATAAAATTATTATAAAGCAGTATAACAGGTAATAACACGATTATAATGTGTTATAAAGCATTATATTCCGATTATAATACAGTATAATATATTATAACTCGTTTATAATGCTGTAAATTACATTATAAATCTATTATAATGTTGTATAATACATTATAATTCGATTATGATGCAGCATAATACGTATAACACGATTATAATGTGTTATAATGTATTATATTCTGATTACAAGGTTATAACTCGATTATAATGCATTATAATACACTATAAATTTGTTATAATGCAGTATAACAAGTAAGAACACGATTATAATATGTTATAAAACATTATATTCCTATTATAATGCAGTATAATATATTATAACTCGATTATAATGCAGTATAATAAATTATAACTTGCTTATAATGGGTTATAATACATTATATATTGATTACAATGCAGTATAATACGTAATAACACGATTATAATGCGCTATAATGCATTATATTCCGATTACAAGGTTATATTATACATTATAACTCGATTATAATGTTGTATAGAACATTATAACCCTATTATAATGGTGCATAATACATTATAACTGTATTATGATGTGTTGTTATACTTTATAATTCGATTATAATAGAAAGTAATGCATTATAACTCGATTAGAATGCCATATAACATATTATAATTTATTATAATACATTATAACGCGATTATAATGCATTATAATATGATTATAATGAATTATAACAATCATCTTGTATTCCCCAAAGCCAAAACACCAACCACGCCCACTTTTTCTTTAGACAATTTTTGAATTGATAAATGACTACATGCTGATAATAAATTCTAAAACATTCATCATTATTAGTAATAGAAAATTTGTTATAGAAAATAAAATAAAAAGTTAGATCTAACACTACCACATGGTAAAAAATTCCAAATCCTTTTCTCTTTCGCTAGATTAAAGGCAGCATGAAAATGACAAACAGCAATTAACACCGTATAAATAGAAAAGATATATATTTAGTCCAAAACGAATTGTAAATACCCTGCAACAATTATCCCCTATAAAATTTGCTAAACCAGAAAAACTTGAAAACATCTTTTATCCCCCTTTTTGGAAAAACAAGAAATAAAAAAACATTCAATATTAAACACACCAAATAAACCAGGTACATATCTAAGAGGCCCAACCATAGACGGACCATAAAAGAAAGAAAAAACAATACAAATGATGCTGCTGATGGATGTGATATGAATGTGGAATGATTTGAATGAAGCCAATAGAATTTTAAATTCTAGTATTTAATTTTGTAACTAAACACATGTGTGTATATGAGACACGGTGGTTGTTGGTTCGTTATTCGATAAAAATCTTAACAGACAAGGTATGTTAAGGTTTGTAACACACCATACCTAACCTAACATACATTTTCGTTTTGTGCACACAGCATGTTGCAGGAAAAATTAATCAATAGTGATGAGTTTAGTCAATGTGTGACCAAGTGTTTTATATATGAACATTGTAGTACTATATAGACGAATGAATATAAGGGCTAAGGGTTTCGAATTGAAAAAGAGAAAAAACAATAAAAAAAAATATCTAGAATACGTATAAATGTATGGGTAATAGAAAAGCTAAACAACAATAGCTTTATATTGACAATAACAACATTTAACAATTTTTTTTTAATTGATATCATTTAAATCAAAACTTTATTATAGACCAATTTATAGTCAAGAGTATAGACTAATCTGTAGTCCACACTATAGACAAATCTATCTTCAAAAATGTAGACTAACTATAGTCCAGATTGTTAACTAATCTATAGTCCAGACTGTTGACTAATCTAATCTATAAGTCCAGACTATAAACTAATCTATAGTCCAGACTACAGACTAATCAGTAGACCAGACTATAGACTAATCTATAGTCCAGACTATAGACTAATCTACAGTGCAGACTATCGACTAATCTACAGTACATACTATAGTGTAATCTTTAGTCCAGACTATAGAATAATCTGTAGTACAGACTATAGACTATAGGATAGTCTATAATCCAGACTATACACTATTCTATAATCCAGACTATAGACTAATCTGTAGTCCAGACTATAGTCTAATCTATAGTCCAGACTACAGACTAATCTGTAGTCCAGACTATAGACTATTCTATAGTCTAGACTATCCTATAGTCCAGACTATAGACTAATTTATAGTCCAGACTACAGACTAATCTATACTCCAGACTATAGACTAATCTGTAGTCCAGACTATAGTCTAATCTATAGTCCAGACTACAGACTAATCTGTAGTCCAGACTATAGACTATTCTATAGTCTAGACTATCCTATAGTCCAGACTATAGACTAATCTATAGTCCAGACTACAGACTAATCTATAGTCCAGACTACAGACTAATCTATACTCCAGACTATAGACCAGACTATATACTAATCCAGACTGTAGACTAATCTATAATCTAGACTATAGACTAATCTATAGACCAGACTATAGACTAATCTATAATCTAGACTATAGACTAATCTATAATCTAGACTATAGACTAATCTATAGACCAGACTATAGACTAATCTATGGTCCAAACTATAGACTAATCTATACACCAGACTATATTCTAATCTATAGTCCAGACTATAGCCTAATATATGGTCCATACGATAGACTAATCCATAGTCCAGACTATAGACTAATCTATAGTCCACACTATAGACTAATCTATAGTACAGACTAAAGACTAATCCATAGTCCAGACTATAGACTAATCTATAGTCCAGACTATAGCCTAATATATGGTCCATACGATAGACTAATCCATAGTCCAGACTATAGACTAATCTATAGTCCAGACTATAAACTAATCTATAGTACAGACTAAAGACTAATCCATAGACTAATCTATACACCAGACTATATTCTAATCTATAGTCCAGACTATAGCCTAATATATGGTCCATACGATAGACTAATCCATAGTCCAGACTATAGACTAATCTATAGTCCAGACTATAAACTAATCTATAGTACAGACTAAAGACTAATCCATAGTCCAGACTATAGACTAATCTATAGTCCAGACTATAGACTAATCTATGGTCCAGAATATATTCTAATATATAGTCCAGACTATAGCCTAATCTATGGTCCATACGATAGACTATTTTATAGTCCAGACTATAGACTATTCTATAATCCAGACTATAGACTAATCTGTAGTCCAGACTATAGTCTAATCTATAGTCCAGACTACAGACTAATCTGCAGTCCAGACTATAGACTATTCTATAGTCCAGACTACAGACTAATCTACAGTCCAAACTATAGACTAACCTATAGTCCAGACTAGACTATTCTATAGCCCAGACTATAGACTATTCTATAGTCCAGACTATAGACTAATCTATAGTCCAGACTATAGACTAATCTATAGTCCAGACTATAAACTAATCTACAGTCCAGACTATAGACTAATCTATAGTCCAGACTATAGTCTAGTCTATAGTCTAGTTCATAGATTAGACTCTGAACTAACCTATACCCTAAATTTTAGTCCAAAATTAAGTCAAATCTATAGTCCAGGCTTTTAATTCTTAACTTTTAATTTAATGTCAAAATAATTTCCCTAAAAACTACCCTTTATTTTTATACAACAACCCTTATTGATAGATTTTGTCCTTTTAAAATCTTAATTATTATTTAATTTAACTAATTTACATATTTACCTAAAATTCTATTGATAATTTTACGCACCATTTCACACTTTTACACATGTATACGGCAACTCTTTGCTTTACGTGAAGTTAACTACCCTACTCACATCTCAATACAACAACAAAACCAAAACCTAAGAAGCCAAGCAAATACTTCAACAGCTGTTTTTGGGGAGAAGGAGTTAAATCTTTTATTGAAAATCCATTTATTTAATATTAAATAATATTTGTCAAATGTTTTCCAATAATATTACCAATAACAACAATAACAATAAAGGACCACTGCAACGTTTTATTTGTACAAAACCATTTAATTTGATACGATTTTATGTAAATTTTTGAAGTTCGATAATTGTTGTTTTTGTTGTTGGTTTTTTTATTTGTGTGTGTTAAAATGCTGGTGGCTGTATATTTTAATAATACATTTATTTCTTATTGTAATATTACAATCTTACAAACTTATACTTATACTTACATATGTATGTATGTAGGTTTAAAGTATTTATTTGTTTTAAACATTAGAGTTGTATTTGGCATTTGGATTTGGTTGAGAGGTTTCTTTTTAAAACGGGATGAGGGAAACAATTGAAAATTGGGTATTATTCTCTGTTGTATTATTAAGTGTTGCCTAAAGCAATTAAGAAAAGTCTAAAGATAAACTAAATACAACATGACGACAACAACAAGAACAAGTATAAAGACAAATAATACAATTACCAAAAGCAATATGAACAAAACAACAACAACAACAGTAATATATTAAGAAAAGCCATTACAACAACAAACTAAATAATAATGTTTCAGTCACGTATTGACTTAAGAGACAAATTTCTTAGTGTAAAAATAATAATGTTGATGGCGATGCTAAGAAATTCCAATGAATTTTTGTGTTCTTGTTGTTTTTGTTAAGAGGATGGGTAATTCTATTAAATAGCGTTGCCAATTTTTTGATTTTGTTGAAAGTAAAAGCATTATTAAAGAATTTAATTTAAAAGTAAACTAATTATAAGAAAATTTGTTTAATAAAAGAAATAAATCTTTATTCTGGACTAGAATTTAGTCTGTATTACGGGTTAGTCAATAGTCTGGACTATAATTTAATCTATATTCTGGACTATAGTTAGGCTATAGTCTTGGCTATAGTTTAGTCTATAGTCTGGAATATAGTTTAATCCATAGTCTGGACTATAGTTTAGTCTATAGTCTGGACTATAGTTAGGCCATAGTCAGGACTATATTTTAGCCTATAATTTGGACTATAGTTTAGTCTATAGTCTGGACTATAGTTTGGTCTATAATCTGGATTATAGATTAGTCCATAGTCTGGACTATAATTTAGTCTGGACTATAGTTTAGTCTATAGTGTGGTCTATAGTTCAGTCTATAGTCTGGACTATTGTTTAGTCTATAGTATGGACTATTGTTTAGTCTATAGTCTGGACTATAGTTTAGTCTATAGACTGGACTATAGTTTAGTCCATAGCCTGGACTATTGTTTAGTCTATAGTCTGGACTATAGTTTAGTCTATAGTCTGGACTATTGTTTAGTCTATATCCTGGACTATAGTTTAGTCTATAGACTAGACTATACTTTAGTCTATAGTCTGGACTATAGCTTAGTCTATAGTCTGGATTATAGTTTAGTCTGTAGACTGGACTATAGTTTAATCTATAGACTGGACTACAGTTTAGTCTATAGTTTGGACTATAGACTTTAGTCAGGACTATAGTTTAGTCTATTGTCTGGACTATGTCTTAGTCTATAGTCTGGACTATATTTTAGTCTATAGTCTGGACTATAGTTTAGTGCATAGACTGGACTATAGTTTAGTCTATAGTCTGGACTATAGTTTAGTTTATAGTCTGGACTATAGTTTAGTCTATAGTCTGGACTATAGCTTAGTCTATAGTCTAGACTATAGTTTAGTATTTAGTCTGGACTATAGCTTAGTCTATAGTCAGGACTATAGCTTAGTCTATAGTCTGGACTATAGCTTAGTCTATAGTCTGGACTGTAGCTTAGTCTATAGTCTGGATTATAGTGTAGTCTATAGTCTGGACTATAATTTAGTCTATAGTGTGAACTATAGTTTAGTCTATAGTCTAGACTATAGCTTAGTCTATAGTCTGGACTGTAGCTTAGTCTATAGTCTGGATTATAGTTTAGTCTATAGCCGGGACTATAGTTTAGTCTATAGTATGTTTTAGTTTAGTTTGTAGTCTGGACTATAGTTTAGTCTATAGTGTGGACTATAGTTTAGTCTGTAGTCTAGACTATAGTTTAGTCTATAGTCTGGACTATAGCTTTGTCTATAGTCTGGACTACAGTTTAGTCTATAGTCTGGACTATAGTTTAGTCTATAGACTGGACTATAGTTTAGTCTATTGACTGGACTATAGTTTAGTCCAAAGACTGGACAGTAGTTTAGTCTATAGACTGGACTGTAGTTAAGTCTATAGTCTAGACTATAATTTAGCCTATAAATAGCCTAACTATAGTTTAGTCTATAGTTAGGCTACAGTCTGGGCTATAGTGTAGTCCTTAGTTTGGAATATAGTTAAGTCTATAGTCTGGACTATAGTTTAGTCTATAGTCTGGACTATAGTTTAGTCTATAGTTTCGATTATAGTTTAGTCTATAGTCTGGACTATAGTTGAATCTATTTATAATCTTGACTATAGTTTAATTTCCACAATATGGAATGACATTATGTTTATAAACACAGTCTAGTCATTCATAGGCTGGCAAAGCATGTGAATTTGTCAAACCCAAACCTATAACCCAAAATAAAAAAAAACACATGGCAAAATTTTAACACTACAACAAAAAATTGTTGTAAAACCTAATAAAAATTGTAATAAATTCCAAACAAAACATTTTTTCTTCTAGGAATTCAATTTAAATTTTCAAAACTGTAATCATCAATTACATTTAAAATTTTAACAAGAATTCGTTAAACTAAAAACAGTCTTCGTAAGATAAAACTGATCTGTCAAAGCAGTTACAAAAAAAAAACGTAAAATCATATTATTCGTAAAAGGTCTTTAACATTTAAAACCTTTTTAGCAAAATTAAACAATACACAACTGGTCATTCCTTCATTAAGTTCATAATTAACGGCACCGGATGACTCTACAAAACACCAAAGGAATTGTTAAAATTCTATGGAAGTTCTGACTTAACAAAATTAATATATGGTTGTTTCGATCACAGGTTTTTCTGTCTGTCCCTACGATAAATGCATATATGAACATAAGTTTAGTTGGTAGTGATTTTTTTGTGTTCGATTCCGTAAATTCTTTGAAATTAATGTTTGTAATTTATGTTTTAAATGGATTTGTTTTTCTTTTTCTTTAAGGTTTTTTGTAAATATTTATAATGAAGGTGGAGTAGTCTTGGCGTTAAAGCCCTGTGTTTTATTAATTGTTTTTTTTAATAGTGCAATACTTTGTTAATGCAAGACGAGCAAAGAAAAAGACATAATTTTATGATAACGATGAGTCATTTAAATGAAATTCTTTTAAAATATTTAAAGAAACATCTTCAACATAATTTATCATGCAGCGACAGAGAAAGAGAGTGAGGGCTGAAGGGAGTTAGTTCCACTATAGTCTTGACTATATTACAGAATAGAGAGTAGTTTAGGCAATAGCCTAAAAACAGAAGTCCTAGACTAAAGTTCAAACTATGGACTAGACTATAGTCCTAACTATGGAATTGGCTTAAGTCCATCCTATAGACTAGACTATAGCCCAGACTATAGACTAGATTATAGTTCAGGCTATACTTATATTAAACTATATAATAAACTACAGACTATAGACTAGACTATAGTCCAGACTATAGACTAGACTATAGTCCATACTATAGACTAGTCTAAAGTCCAGACTATAGACTAGACTATAGTCCAGACTATAGACTAGAGTATAGTCCAGACTATAGACTAGACTATAGTTCAGACTATAGACTAGACTATAGTCCATACTATAAACTAGACTATAGACTAGACTATAATCCAGACTATAGACTAGACTATAGACTACACTATAGTAAAAACTATAGACTAGACTATAGACTAGACTATAGACTAGACTATAGACTAGACAATAGACTAGACTATAGACTAGCCTATATACTAGACTATAGACTAGACTATAGACTAGCCTATATACTCGACTATAGACTAGACTATAGACTAGACTATAGACTAGACTATAGACTAGACTATAGACTAGACTAGACTATAGACTAGACTATAGACTAGACTATAGACTAGACTATAGACTAGACTATAGACTAGACTATAGACTAGACTATAGACTAGACTATAGACTAGACTATAGACTAGACTATAGACTAGACTATAGACTAGACTATAGACTAGACTATAGACTAAAATATAGACTAGACTATAGACTAGACTATAGACTAGACTATAGACTAGACTATAGACTAGACTATAGACTAGACTATAGACTAGACTATAGACTAGACTATAGACAAGACTATAGACTAGACTATAGACTAGACTATAGACTAGACTATAGACTAGACTATAGACTAGACTATAGACTAGACTAGAGACTAGACTTTAGACTAGACTAGACTATAGACTAGACTATAGACTAGACTATAGACTAGACTATAGACTAGACTATAGACTAGACTATAGACTAGACTATAGACTAGACTATAGACTAGACTATAGACTAGACTTTAGACTAGACTATAGACTAGACTTTAGACTAGACTATAGACTAGACTATAGACTAGACTATAGACTAGACTATAGACTAGATTATAGACTAGACTATAGACTAGACTATAGACTAGACTATAGACTAGACTATAGACTAGACTATAGACTAGACTATAGACTAGACTATAGACTAGACTATAGACTAGACTATAGACTAGACTATAGACTAGACTATAGACTAGACTATAGACTAGACTATAGACTAGACTATAGACTAGACTATAGACTAGACTATAGACTAGACTATAGACTAGACTATAGACCAGACCAAAGACTAGACTATAGACTAGACTATAGACTATAGACCAGACCAAAACTAGATTATAGACTAGACTATAGACCAGACTATAGACTGGACTATAGACTGGACTATAGACTAGACTATAGACTTGACTATAGGCTAGACTATATACTAGACTATAGACTAGACTATATACTAGACTATAGACTAAACTATAGACTAAACTATAGATTAAACTATAGACTAGGCTATAGACTAGACTATAGACTAGATTAGATTAAACTATAGACCAGACTATCGAATAGACTATAGACTTGACTATGGACTAGACTATAGACTAGACTATAGGCTACACTATATACTAGACTATAGACTAGACTATATACTAGACTAGACTATAGACTAAACTATAGACTATACTATAGACTAGACTACAGACTAGACTATAGACTATAGACTAGACTATAGACTAGACTATAGACTAGACTATAGACTAGACTATGGACTAGACTATAGACTAGACTGCAGACTAGACTGTAGACTAGACTATAGACTAGACTATAGACTAGACTATAGACTAGACTATAGACTAGACTATAGACTAGACTATAGACTAGACTATAGACTAGACTATAGACTAGACTATAGACTAGACTATAGACTAGACTATAGACTAGACTATAGACTAGACTATAGACTAGACTATAGACTAGACTATAGACTAGACTCTAGTCTAGCCTATAGGCTGGTCTATAGTCTAGTCTATAGTGTAGTCCATAGTCTAGTCTATAGTGTAGTCCATATTCTAGTCTATAGTCTAGTCTATAGTCTAGTCTATAGTCTAGTCTATAGTCTAGTCTATAGTCTAGTCTATAGTCTAGTCTATAGTCTAGTCTATAGTCTAGTCTATAGTCTATAGTCTAGTCTATAGTCTAGTCTAGTCTATAATCTAGTCTATAGTCTAGTCTATAGTCTAGTCTATAGTCTAGTCTATAGTCTAGTCTAAAGGACTATAGTGTAGTCCACAGTCTAGTCTATAGTGTAGTCCATAGTCTAGTCTAGTCTATAGACTAGACTATAGACTAGACTATAGACTAGACTATAGACTAGACTAGACTATAGACTAGACTATAGACTAGACTAGACTATAGACTAGACTGTAGAAAATATTGTAATAGACCAGACTATAGAATAGACTATAGACTAGACTATAGACTAGACTAGACTATAGACTAGACTATAGACTAGACTAGACTATAGACTAGACTGTAGAAAATATTGTAATAGACCAGACTATAGAATAGGCTATAGTCCAGAGTATAGTCTAGACTAGAGTCCAGACCATAGACCATAATTCAGACTATAGACTAGATTATAGTCCAGACTATATTCTAACTATAATCTTATAGAATGGCACAGGGACAGTATTGTCCGATATGTGGCCTTCTAATCCGTTATACATATATCTTAAAAACTTATAAAAAATTTGCATTTAAATGACCTAAATTTTAATTCTAAATAAAACTTATGTCCACAAAACCTTTTTTTTTGTAACAAACCCTTTTGAATTAAAAACAAAACCTAAAAAAAAAAAATACGTGTTCTACTTCCTCATTATCATTTTTAACATTTTATCATTTCATTTTGTTTATTTGTAATGAATGACATGTCTTGTGTCCGTGTAATAATAGTTAAGAGCTGTTAAACTTGATTGATTTCTCTAGATAAGGAAAAAGGTGAAGAATCTTTTAATAGGTTTTTTTTAGTAAACGTTTTATTTATTTTTGTTGTTGTTGTTATAGTTTATGTGGACTTTATTGCATGTGTATAATGGTTGAATAAATAAAACATTTATTTACCCTTTTTTTGTTGCTGTTGTGTTCTTGTAGTTGTTGTTATATTTACTCCCGTGAGTATTATTTAATAAATTTTATTACGTTTATTGTAAGTGAAAGAATGAAAAGTTTAAGAATAATTTTACAAAAAGTTTTTTATTCTGTTAGTTAAGCATTTATGTTAATAATAAATTTAAAGGTAAGAATGATAAGTGGGGGAATGAGAGAATGAGGGAAAGATGCCAGAGAAGTTGACTAAAGGTTCTGAGGGAACAACAATAATTACGAGTTTTGCAGGAGGGCTAAAGCAGCAAATTTAGCAACGGTTTTAATAATTGTATCATAAACATAAACAAGTATACATGACCCCTAGCTAAAATCCTCAAATCTGGCAGCCTTACTGTCAGTCAATAGAGTTTATAAAAAGGTAAACATTACAAATTGTGTAATAATTGGAAAATGAGGGGAATAGAGAGCCTACCAAATAACAAGTGCAGGGACGAGTAAAAGCGTAGTAGTACTAGTAGTAAATTTTACTCCACCTGTGCTGTTATGTTTACTAATTACACCAACAACACCACCAGTATTATAATAAAAGGAAAAAAAAAATTAAATAAAATTATTTTTAATAAAAAAATATGTTATTCTAAGCACGTAAATATGTATGAGTATAATGTTGTTGTATATTGAAAAATTATACTCTGGCAAATGGCTGGGAATTATAAATGAGTTTTTTGTTCAGCACAAACAATCTCACGTACAAAAAATGTTAAGAAAAATCAAACATTTAACGGGGATGGGAAACAGAGATGAAAAAGAATATAATTCAGACGAAAGGCTAACAATATACCAGACTAAAGACTAGACTGCAGTCCAGACTAAAGACCAACTACAGTCCAGATCATAGACTGACTACAGTTCAGACCATAGGCTGACTATAGTCCAGACCATAGACTATGGACTATACTATAGACTAGACTATAGACAAGAATAGAGACTAGACTATAGACTAGCCTACAGACTATACACAAGGCTAGACTATAGAATTGACTAAAGACTAGACTATAGACTAGACTAAAGACTAGACTAAAGACTAGACTATAGACTAGACTATAGACTAGACTATAGACTAGACTATAGACTATAGACTAGACTAATAGACTATAGACTAGACTATAGACTAGACTATAGACTAGACTATAGACTAGACTATAGACTAGACTATAGACTAGACTATAGACTAGACTATAGACTAGACTATAGACTAGACTATAGGACTAGACTATAGACTAGACTATAGACTAGACTATAGACTAGATTAAAGACTAGACTATAGACTAGACTATAGACTAGACTATAGACTAGACTATAGACTAGACTATAGACTAGACTATAGACTAGACTATAGACTAGACTATAGACTAGACTATAGACTAGACTATAGACTACACTATAGACTAGACTATAGACTAGTCTAGACTATAGACTAGACTATAGACTAGACTATAGACTAGACTAGACTATAGACTAGACTAGACTATAGACTAGACTAGACTATAGACTAGACTATAGACTAGACTATAGACTAGACTATAGACTAGACTATAGACTAGACTATAGACTAGACTTTAGACTAGACTATAGACTTAACTATACACTAGACTATAGACTTAACTATAGACTAGACTAGACTAGACTATAGACTAGACTATAGACTAGACTATAGACTAGACTATAGACTAGACTATAGACTAGACTATAGACTAGACTATAGACTAGACTATAGACTAGACTATAGACTAGACTATAGACTAGACTATAGACTAGACTATAGACTAGACTATAGACTAGACTATAGACTAGACTATAGACTAGACTATAGACTAGACTATAGACTAGACTATAGACTAGACTATAGACTAGACTATAGACTAGACTATAGACTAGACTATAGACTAGACTATAGACTAGACTATAGACTAGACTATAGACTAGACTATAGACTAGACTATAGACTAGACTATAGACTAGACTATAGACTAGACTATAGACTAGACTATAGACTAGACTATAGACTAGACTATAGACTATACTATAGACTAGACTATAGACTAGACTAGACTAGACTAGACTAGACTAGACTAGACTAGACTAGACTAGACTAGACTAGACTAGACTAGACTAGACTAGACTAGACTAGACTATAGACTAGACTAGACTATAGACTAGACTAGACTATAGACTAGACTAGACTATAGACTAGACTATAGACTAGACTATAGACTAGACTATAGACTAGACTATAGACTAGACTATAGACTAGACTATAGACTAGACTATATAGACTATAGACTAGACTATAGACTAGACTATAGACTAGACTATAGACTAGACTATAGACTAGACTATAGACTAGACTATAGACTAGACTATAGACTAGACTATAGACTAGACTATAGACTAGACTATAGACTAGACTATAGACTAGACTATAGACTAGACTATAGACTAGACTATAGACTAGACTATAGACTAGACTATAGACTAGACTATAGACTAGACTATAGACTAGACTATAGACTAGACTATAGACTAGACTATAGACTAGACTATAGACTAGACTATAGACTAGACTATAGACTAGACTATAGACTAGACTATAGACTAGACTATAGACTAGACTATAGACTAGACTATAGACTAGACTATAGACTAGACTATAGACTAGACTATAAACTAGACTATAGACTAGACTATAGACTAGACTATAGACTAGACTATAGACTAGACTATAGACTAGACTATAGACTAGACTATAGACTAGACTATAGACTAGACTAAGACTAGACTATAGACTAGACTATAGACTAGACTATAGACTAGACTATAGACTAGACTATAGACTAGACTATAGACTAGACTATAGACTAGACTATAGACTAGACTATAGACTAGACTATAGACTAGACTATAGACTAGACTATAGACTAGACTATAGACTAGACTATAGACTAGACTATAGACTAGACTATAGACTATACTATAGACTAGACTATAGACTAGACTATAGACTAGACTATAGACTAGACTATAGACTAGACTATAGACTAGACTATAGACTAGACTATAGACTAGACTACAGACTAGACTATAGACTAGACTATAGACTAGACTATAGACTAGACTATAGACTAGACTATAGACTAGACTATAGACTAGACTATAGACTAGACTATAGACTAGACTATAGACTAGACTATAGACTAGACTATAGACTAGACTATAGACTAGACTATAGACTAGACTATAGACTAGACTATAGACTAGACTATAGACTAGACTATAGACTAGACTATATACTAGACTATAGACTAGACTATATACTAGACTTATAGACTAGACTATAGACTAGACTATAGACTAGACTATAGACTAGACTATAGACTAGACTATACACTAGACTATAGACTTAACTATAGACTAGACTATAGACTAGACTATAGACTAGACTATAGACTAGACTATAGACTAGACTATAGACTAGACTATAGACTAGACTATAGACTAGACTATAGACTAGACTATAGACTAGACTATAGACTAGACTATAGACTAGACTATAGACTAGACTATAGACTAGACTATAGACTAGACTATAGACTAGACTATAGACTAGACTATAGACTAGACTATAGACTAGAATATAGACTAGACTATAGATTAGACTATAGACTAGACTATAGACTAGACTATAGACTAGACTTTAGACTAGACTATAGACTAGACTATAGACTAGACTATAGACTAGACTATAGACTAGACTATAGACTAGACTAGAATATAGATTAGACTATAGACTAGACTATACACTAGACTTTAGACTAGACTATAGACTAGACTATAGACTAGACTATAGACTAGTCTATAGACTAGACTATAGACTTGACTATAGACTAGACTATAGACTAGACTATAGACTAGACTATAGACTAGACTATAGACTAGACTATAGACTAGACTATAGACTAGACTATAGACTAGACTATAGACTAGACTATAGACTAAATTATAGACTAGACTTTAGACTAGACTATAGGTCTATAGTCTAGTCTATAGTCTAGTCTATAGTCTAGTCTATAGTCTAGTCTATAGGCTAGTCTATAGTCTAATCCAGTCTATAGTTTTGTGTACAGACTAGTCTTTAGCCCAGATTATACTACTGTTTTCCAGCCCTGAACTTATAAAGTAAATATTTGAGAATTTATGTGAGAGTAGCGTCTATCTTAAGAAGGCTAAGAGTAGAGCAGAGGAGTCAAGTCTAAGATTCCTTACAGTATTAAATAAATATAAACAAATCACATAATTTATATGATTTTTTTGGGGAAAATATTTAACGGTTTTTTACTTAAAATAAGCTAAGAAAGCAGGAAGTACCTAACTACAGAGTTTTTTCTGTAGTTCTTAAAGTTTACATAACAAGTTTAACAAATATTTGAGTTAACAAAAAAAAAGCACTAAATAATAATAAATCATTTACAAAAAACTTGTTAAATAAAATTATTGTATTATAACTATTAAACGAAAAGAAATAATAATAACTTGTTTCTACATTTTTGTAACTTGTTGTAAAAAAAAATCTTTTAATTCTTTCTTCTGTTTTTGTTGTATTTTGTATACGTGACTGAAACATATTCTTCCACTCTTCTGTCTAAGTTTCTAACAAAAGACAAACAGAAAAAAAAACATCAATAAAGAAAAAGTAAAAAATACACTAAAAACACATACAACACTCTCTATTATAAAATGTAAATAGTAAAAACAAACAAAAACATAAAAATACTGGGAAGTTTTGGGAATTTTCCCTATTTTCCATATAAAAAACCCAAATAAGGTCCAACATAAACAACTGAGTTGCATTAAAAGACGCGGACAAGAGAGGAGCATAATATTGTAGAAGAAATTTTTGAAAAGAAGAAGAGCTATATAACAATCATCATCATCATCAATATACATAATCATCAACATCATCAGCATTATATTAAAACAAAAATTCCCTGTATGATTACTTGCTTAATTTTTTAGGGATGAAGTGAATTGTAAAACCCAGAGGTCGTAGTAGAGCTAAAAGCAGTAGAGGAAAGTAAAAATGAAATGAAAATAAAACAAAAACAAAACCTCTACATCTCATACATACATACAAACACACAGATATACATTTAATAACCAGCCTGCAACATAAAATTAATGTTTAAATGACGACCATGCGATCCATTGACTGACGAACCGTCCCAATAAGCAACCAACCAACCAAACGACTAACCGACTGTCATAGCGCATTCATATACAAGTTGATAAGGGAACATTATTTTATAATACTGAAAATATTGTATATTGTACAACAAAAAGTATTCAGTTTTGTTGTAGTTGTTGTTGTTTTTATGTTGTTCATTCTTTCTTCCCAAAGAGAGTTTAGTTTTTTTTTTGTGCATGTGGGTTCTTCTTGTTTGGATTTTTTCCATCTGACAGTAGAGATGAGAAAAATATTTACTATATAGTGGGTATAGTCCATAGTCTGGACTATCTATAGTCCATAGTCCGCGCAATCTTTAGTCCACAGTCTGCATTACCTATGGTCTACAGTCTCGCCTATCTATAGACCGCAGTCTCGACTATTTATAGTCCACATTCTGGACTATCAATAATCCACAGTCTGGACTATCCATAGTTCGCAGTCTGGACTATCTATATTCGTAGTCTGGACGATTTATGCCCACATTCTGGACTATCAATAGTTCACAATCTGGACTATATATAGTTTGGTATATATGTAGTTCACAGGCTGGACTATCTATAGTCCACAGTCTAAACTATATATAGGCCGCAGTCTAGACTATCTATAGTCCACAGTCTAGACTATCTATAGTGCACAGTCTGGATTACCTAAAGTCTGGACTATCTATCTATCTATCTATCTATCTATCTATCTATCTATCTATCTATCTATCTATCTATCTATCTATCTATCTATCTATCTATCTATCTATCTATCTATCTATCTATCTATCTATCTATCTATCTATCATCTATTCTATCTATCTATCTATCTATCTATCTATCCTATCTATCTTATCTATCTATCTAGCTATCTATCTATCTATCTATCTTATACTATCTATCTATCCTATCTATCTAATCTATTCTATACTATCTATCCTATCTATCTTATCTATCTACTCTATCTATCTATCTATCTATAGCGATATTCTATCTACTATCTATCTATCTATCTATCTATTCTATCTATCTATCTATCCTATCTATCTACATCCTATCTATCTATCTATCTATCTATCTATCTAGCTATCTATCTATCTATCTATCTATCTATCTATCTACTCTATCTATCTATCTCTCTATCTATCTACTATCAGTTCAGTTCTAGTTCATTCTAGTCAGTTTTCTAGTTTCAGTTCTAGTTCAGTTTCTAGTTCAGATTTCCTAGTTCAGTTCTAGTTCAGTTCTAGTTCAGTTCTAGTTCTAGTTCAGTTTCTAGTTTCTAGTTCAAGTTCAGTTCTAGTTCAGTCTAGTTCAGTTCTAGTTTCAGTTCGAGTTCATTCTAGTTCATTCAGTTCATTCTAGTTCAGTTTTCTATTTCATTTCTAGTTCAGTCAGTTAGTTCAGTTCTAGTTCAGTTCTTAGTTCAGTTCTAGTTCAGTTTCTAGTTCAGTTCTAGTTCAGTTCTAGTTCAGTTCTAGTTCAGTTCTAGTTCAGTTCTAGTTCAGTTCTAGTTCAGTTCTAGTTCAGTTCTAGTTCAGTTCTAGTTCAGTTCTAGTCAGTTCTAGTTCAGTTCTAGTTCAGTTCTAGTTCAGTTCTAGTTCAGTTCTAGTTCAGTTCTAGTTCAGTTCTAGTTCAGTTCTAGTTCAGTTCTAGTTCAGTTCTAGTTCAGTTCTAGTTCAGTTCTAGTTCAGTTCTAGTTCAGTTCTAGTTCAGTTCTAGTTCAGTTCTAGTTCAGTTCTAGTTCAGTTCTAGTTCAGTTCTAGTTCAGTTCTAGTTCAGTTCTAGTTCAGTTCTAGTTCAGTTCTAGTTCAGTTCTAGTTCAGTTCTAGTTCAGTTCTGTTCTAGTTCAGTTCTAGTTCAGTTCTAGTTCAGTTCTGGTTCAGTTCTAGTTCAGTTCTAGTTCAGTTCTAGTTCAGTTCTAGTTCAGTTCTAGTTCAGTTCTAGTTCAGTTCTAGTTCAGTTCTAGTTCAGTTCTAGTTCAGTTCTAGTTCAGTTCTAGTTCAGTTCTAGTTCAGTTCTAGTTCAGTTCTAGTTCAGTTCTAGTTCAGTTCTAGTTCAGTTCTAGTTCAGTTCTAGTTCAGTTCTAGTTCAGTTCTAGTTCAGTTCTAGTTCAGTTCTAGTTCAGTTCTAGTTGAGTTCTAGTTCAGTTCTAGTTCAGTTCTAGTTCAGTTCTAGTTCAGTTCTAGTTCAGTTCTAGTTCAGTTCTAGTTCAGTACTAGTTCAGTTCTAGTTCAGTTCTAGTTCAGTTCTAGTTCAGTTCTAGTTCAGTTCAAGTTCAGTTCTAGTTCAGTTCTAGTTCAGTTCTAGTTCAGTTCTAGTTCAGTTCTAGTTCAGTTCTAGTTCAGTTCTAGTTCAGTTCTAGTTCAGTTCTAGTTCAGTTCTAGTTCAGTTCTAGTTCAGTTCTAGTTCAGTTCTAGTTCAGTTCTAGTTCAGTTCTAGTTCAGTTCTAGTTCAGTTCTAGTTCAGTTCAAGTTCAGTTCTAGTTCAGTTCTAGTTCAGTTCTAGTTCAGTTCTAGTTCAGTTCTAGTTCAGTTCTAGTTCAGTTCTAGTTCAGTTCTAGTTCAGTTCTAGTTCAGTTCTAGTTCAGTTCTAGTTCAGTTCTAGTTCAGTTCTAGTTCAGTTCTAGTTCAGTTCTAGTTCAGTTCTAGTTCAGTTCTAGTTCATTTCAGTTCTAGTTCAGTTCATTTCAGTTCTAGTTCAGTTCATGATTAGTTCACAACTGCAACTATCTTTGTCTCATTTGATTTGAGTTCCCTAATAGACAATCCAGGCCTTAGATTTTTATTTCATCATACAAACATAAAGGACACATTTGTAATTTATAAATTTCCCAAAAACCAGTTTAAACTAATTCAAAGTAAACTTAAGGAATTTAGTGACGATATTATACAGAAAAGGGATATTCCTAATTAGCATTCTAGTAAAACCAGTTTAATGACCTTTACCCAACTTAAGCCTTTAATAAATGACCTTTCTTCAAGAAGATTTTTAGGTAGAAGCTGCAAAATAGGACAACTTTTTTTTCTTTTAGGATTTGAATTAACGGGAAATAGTCCTTTAAAATTAATATATTTTTTCAGAAAGCAGACTTTGTTGTTGTTGTTGTTTTTATTCGGTTACCTGTGCTATATTTATGTACACAATTATATAAACAATATATTATAGTGTTTTTCTTTTTGTTGTTGTTGTTGTTTTCAGTTTATTATAGTTCAACGAAATACGCGTGTGAGAGCGCGAGTCAGTGAGTGTGGTGATGGGCGGAGATGGAAATTTAATATTTTGAACAATTTGATGTCATTTCGACTAGTCTATGGACTAGGGTATGGACTTGTCTGTGGAGTAGTCTATGGTTTAGTCTATGGATTAGTATAAAGTCTAGTCTATTGCTCTATGGACTAGACATAGATAATCTATAGTGTATAGTCTGGACTATATACAGTCCACAGTCTGTACTATCTATAGTCCGTAGTCTGGACCATCTACAGTCAACAATCTAAACTATATATAGTCCACAGGCTGGATTATATATAGTCACAGTCTGGACTATCTACAGTCCACAATCTGGACAAGCAATAGTCTACAGTTTGGACTATCTGTAGTCCACAGTTTGGACTATCTATAGTCCACAGTCCCTACTATACTAGTTCAGTTCTTGTTCGGTTCTGGTTCAATTCTAGTTTAGTTCTAGTTCAGTTCTAGTTCGGTTCTGATTCAATTCTAGTTCAGTTCTAGTTCAGCTCTAGTTCAGTTCTAGTTCAGTTCTAGTTCAGTTCTAGTTCAGTTCTAGTTCAGTTCTAGTTCAGTTCTAGTTCAGTTCTAGTTAGTTCAGTTCTAGTTCAGTTCTAGTTCAGTTCTAGTTCAGTTCTAGTTCAGTTCTAGTTCAGTTCTAGTTCAGTTCTAGTTCAGTTCTAGTTCAGTTCTAGTTCAGTTCTAGTTCAGTTCTAGTTCAGTTCTAGTTCAGTTCTAGTTCAGTTCTAGTTCAGTTCTAGTTCAGTTCTAGTTCAGTTCTAGTTCAGTTCTAGTTCAGTTCTAGTTCAGTTCTAGTTCAGTTCTAGTTCAGTTCTAGTTCAGTTCTAGTTCAGTTCTAGTTCAGTTCTAGTTCAGTTCTAGTTCAGTTCTAGTTCAGTTCTAGTTCAGTTCTAGTTCAGTTCTAGTTCAGTTCTAGTTCAGTTCTAGTTCAGTTCTAGTTCAGTTCTAGTTCAGTTCTAGTTCAGTTCTAGTTCAGTTCTAGTTCAGTTCTAGTTCAGTTCTAGTTCAGTTCTAGTTCAGTTCTAGTTCAGTTCTAGTTCAGTTCTAGTTCAGTTCTAGTTCAGTTCTAGTTCAGTTCTAGTTCAGTTCTAGTTCAGTTCTAGTTCAGTTCTAGTTCAGTTCTAGTTCAGTTCTAGTTCAGTTCTAGTTCAGTTCTAGTTCAGTTCTAGTTCAGTTCTAGTTCAGTTCTAGTTCAGTTCTAGTTCAGTTTATAAACTAGACTATTGCCTAGTCTATGAACTAGTCTAGTCTAATGCCTAGTCTATGAACTAGTCTATGTACTAGTCTATTGATTAGTCTATGGACAGTCTGTGGACTTGGCTATTGCCTGACTTTTCCAACCCTGATGTGGTGCATTCTTTTTTTTTTTGTTGATTTCTTTTCATTTTAGAACTTAAAAAGAGGCATTAGCACCATCAAACCAACAACAACAACAACAAAAACCATTTGTAAACATACAAAAAGAAAGAGGAAGAATAAAAGTGTATAAATGAGAGAGTGTTTTTGAAACATATGTACATATGTGAATGTAGCAGTAAAAAGGGAATAAAAGTAAAAACAAAACCGAGAAATAAAAATACAGGGAAATCATCCCGTTTCCCGATGCCCATTGCATATGTATGTAAATGTTTGAGTAAAATGTTGCTTTCTAAACTCACGCACTTTTCGCTTGGAAAAAGATATTATTAAGCGGAGCGGTGGTGCTCTTTTTTTTGTTTTGTTTTTTTTTTTTTTTGATGTTGGGAAAAAAAGGCCTTAGAAAGCAGGGATTTTTTTGTTTGGTGTATCGAGTAGTTTGTGTGAGTATAATGTTGGGAAGTTGTTGTTGTTGTTGTTGTTGTTGTTGTTATGTTGCATATAATATATTTAGTTTGTAGCAAGAACATTTAGAGTAGGAAAAAAAACAGCCAGTCGAAAATTTTCCCTTATACTGTACGGACGCTGGATACGGAAGAAAAAACGTTATGAGAAAGAGAGAGAGTTTACGGTATCAGTTGTGTTTATAACTACTTTATGTATGTTTTTGCTGTAATATATAGAAAAGTTTTAATTTTTTTTGGATTATAAATTGAAATTTTAACAAAAATTTATTAAAAGAAACTAAAACAAGTGAGAGAAATAATAATAAAGTTATTAAAGTTTTGAAAACAAAAGGATTATAAAAAATGTTTTAAAAGTTTTATAAGTTTAACAAAAGAATTTGTTTAATTTTCGGTGGAAAAAGTAAAGTTTAACAAACTTGTTTGTAGTATAAGAAAAAAAATGGCTGTCTTTTTTTTGTGGAACCAGGAATAGAAAAAGAAATTTGTTGTAGAAAATCGAGGAGTTTAAGAAGAAGCAGCTAAAAAAAAATCTATACTAAGGATATATAAATCCTGTTATAAAATAAAACGAGTCTTCCTGTTTCTCTATGTGTGTTTCTTTTTAACGTGTAAAACCGTTTATTTTTGTTTGTTTTTTGTTGTCTGTGTGTGTGTGTGTGTATACTCCCTCTTTCTCGCTGTTCTCATACTTACACAATCGTGCTTCGTTGAGTTTGTTGAAACATCACACATTTCTTATCAAACGTTCGTTCGTTCATTCGTTCGGTCATCACTCTCGCTCGTTCTTTGCTCTTTCGTATACTTACTTTTACTCTCTATTATAAAAACACTTAAAACAAATACAATTGCGCGCTCTCTAACTCTCTGTGTGAATTTTTCTTAAATAACAGTGAAAAATAAAAAAAAAACAAATAAATAAAACAGCAAAACCAAAACTTATGGTCCTTCTTACTCGGTCTGATAATAAAATTTCTTTAAAAAAAAGGCCGGAAAATTAAAAGAAAAATTAAAATACCTTAAATTTAAACAAAATCTTTAATAAATTAAAAAAAAATATCATAATAAAACCAAATAAAAGAAAACCAAAAAAAAAAAAATTTCCCCCAAAAACAAAACTCTTGAAAAAATTACTTAAAAGAAAACCAAAAAAACTTAAATATATATAAAATATATTAATAAGAAAAACAACAACAACAACAAAAAAATACTACCTCCTCCCTCCTCTAAAACAAAAACAAAAAAAAAAACAACAACTTTTATATATTCTATATAAAAGTCCCTTTATACTTATATGTTTTCTATTCTCTTTACACTTTTGTGGCAAATTACTTTATGCTCCATTAAACCAAAAAACAACAACAACAACAAATTTAACTTAAAAAATAGCTAACAAAACCAGGATTACCTTTTTGTTAAAATTCTCACGTTATTCTTAAGAAAAATTGTTGTTTTTTGTGCCGTCGGCCTTAAACAACAACAACTACTACTACTACAATATAAAAGGATATAAATTCCCAAAAAATGGTAAGTGTAATAATTCCCCTAATGGAAAGCAGTAAAAGCAACTTTAAAAAAAAACAGAACTTGCCAAACAATTGAAAACTTGAAAACTTTAAAAAGAAATAGGGAAATGGTTAGATTGTTATTTGGGACCTTAACAGAGTGACAAAGCGTTAAAGAAACAAAAACATTTAAAGACTATCCCTGCTAGCGCCACAATGTCTATATTTGGATCGAAATCCACTCCAATGGTTGTTTAACGTGGTAGTTTACGGCGCGCGAACAGTCAAGTAAAGTCGAAGGGACTCTGTTTTGACCACTGCAATACTGTAGTCTCTTTTCCAATTTTTTTGAACTTTGTCCATCGAATATATATCCAAAATATCGTCCCCCCCTGATTCCATTTTATCACTATTTTCCTCTCTTTGGACCTTGTGCATCGATAGCAGAAAAAAGTCTACGAAAGGTTTCCTAATGTCTCTGCTCTCGACTCTATATTCCAAAAACCTTCCCCGTCTCATTCCTTAATATCTCTATCTTCCATCTCTTTCGACCTGGTGCATGGAAAAGCAGTTTAAAATGATACCTCACCAGCTTTTCAATAACTCTACTCCAGTTTCTTTTGATAATATGGATCGAAAGTATTTCAAAAATCGTCCCACCAATTCCTCAATATTAATCGGCTAGGCTCCTCAATGTCTCAACTATATTGATAATGGGGATCGAAAGTATTTCAAAAATCGACTTCATTAAAATCGTTACTCCTTCTTTATACTCTCGTTTCTTATTACACCTTCAGGAAATATTCCAAAACCTTCCCCGTCTCATTCCTTAATATCTCTATTTTCCATCTCTTTCGATCTGGTGCATCGAAAAGCAGTTTAAAATGAATCCCCAACAGTTCCTCAATAACTCTACTCCAGTTTCTTTTGATATTGGCGATCGAAAGTATTCCGAAAACCGTGTCCTCCCATTCCTCAATGCATCAACTCTCGTTTCTTTATTAGGCATCCAGGAAATATTCCAAAAACTGTCCCTTATTCCTCATTAAATCTATTTTCCATCTCACCATCTCCTCAATAACTCTACTCCAGTTTCTTTTGATATTGGGGATCGAAAGTATTGCAAAATGACCTCCCATTCTTCAATGTCTCTATTCTCGTTTCTATATTAGGCTTTCAGAATATATTCCAGAAATTGTCCCGCCTTATTCCTCATTAACTCTATTATCATTTATTTCGAGTTTGTCGAAAAGCCTCACCAGCTTCTCAATGTCTCAACTCCAGTTTCTTTTGTTTATGGAGATTGAAAGAATTTCAGAAATCTTCCCACCAATTCCTCAATAATTTTCGGCCTCAATAAGTTTAAAATGAATTCTCAACAGCTTCTCAAGATCTATACACCAGTTTCTTTATATAATATGGATCGAAAATATTCCAAAAAACAATTCCTAAATAATTTCGACCTCAATAAGTTTAAAATGAATCCTCAACAGCTTCTCAAGATCTGTACACCAGTTTCTTTATATAATATGGATCGAAAATATTCCAAAAACCGTGCCCACCAATTCTGCAATGCCTCTACTCTCATTTCGATATTCCAAAAACCGTCCCGCCTTTTTCCTCAGTTTCTTTGATACTATAAATCAAAGTATTGCAAACACGTTGCCCAACAATTCCTTATTGTCTCTACGCTCATTTCTATAAAGCGGTTCGAAAGTATTCCAAAAACCATTACCGTTCCAATTCCTCATTGAATCGATAGTACATCAAAAATCATCTCCGCCAACACCTTAAAGGTTCTACTCTATTTGAGAGTTCTTTTTATTAAAACTAACCACTCCAGCTGCTCAATGTCTCTTCTGCCATTTCGAAAAACCGTTTCCGCCAATTCCTCAAGATCTCTCTCTCTCTCTTCCTAGAGAGCTCCTATGCATATGACTTCTTGAAACTACTTTAAAGAATACAACCATTTAACAAAACTCTTTTAAGCAGATATCGGCAAACAGCTCTTATATGAGAAGGCAAATAGCTCTCCTATGTGTAGGTAAAAAGCTCTCATTAGCTGCTCAATGTCTCTTCAGCCATTTCAAAAACCGTCTTCGTCAATTCCTCAAGATCTCTCTCTCTTTCTAGAGAGCTCTTATTCATATGACTTCTTGAAACTACTTTAAAGATTACAAACATTTAACAAAACTCTTTAAAGCAGTTATCGGCAAACAACTCTCATATAAGAAGGCAAACAGCTCTCCTATGTGGAGGCAAACAGCTCTCATCACTCTTGTATAAATTCAGAAGAAACTATTTGTAAGATTTTTACTAAAACCAACCACTCCATCTGCTCAATGTCTCTGCTGCCATTTCGAAAAACCTCTCCGCCAATTTCTCAAGATCTCCTTCGCCATAGATTCTTCTTCTTATTATTATGATTTCTTGAAACTAACTTAAGCTTAAGTCGGCAAACAGCTCTCATCACTCTTGTATAAGTCCAGAAAGAATCATTTCAGAGATTATAGAGGTTTAATCTAGACAGACACTAGTCTTTATTCTGGTCTCTATTTTCAATAGAGACTAGAGTTTCTACTCTAACTGGAGACAAGAATCTCTATTCAGACTACAGACTAGAGAATGTGGATACGCTGTTCAGCTAAAGACAATATTTTCTATTCTAGCTAAAGATTATAGTCTCAAACTAAAGACTAGACAGAGTTTCTACTCTATTTAGAGACTAGAGTATCTACTCCAGCCAAAGCCTCTACTCCAGCTTTTAGATTAAACAGTGCCTAAAGAATAGAGTTTATAGATTGACTGCAGACTAAAATCTCTATCAAGAATCTCTACTTTATCTAGAAACTCTGTTCAGCTAAAGATTAGAGTATCTGCTCTAACTAAAGACTAGAGTTTTCGCAACTAGAATTAAAGACTAGAGTCTCTACTCCATCTACAGACTAGAGTCTCTACTCTAGCCAAAGATTTTTCTATTCTAGCTAAAGATTACAGTCTCTATTCTAACTAAAGACTAGAGTTTTGTCTACTCTAGCTAAAGACTAGAGTTTCTACTCTATCTAAAGACTAGAGTTTCTACTCTAACCAAAGACTATAATATAGTTAGATATTAGAGTTTCTACTCTAGTTAGAGACTAGAAACTCTATTCTAACTAGAGTTTAAAGTTTTTTCTCTGACTCGACACTGGTTTCCTAAATATATATATATATCTAGAGGCTAGAGTCTTTATCCTGCAAAGAACACTAAAGTTTAGAATCTCTACTTTGACCATAGACTAAAGTCTCTACTCTAACTAGAGACTAGATTTCATATGAGTCTTCTTTGGTTAAATCTTAAAGTGATAAGTAGGCGGAAATTTTCTACGAAGCGGAACCAATGTGTTGAAACACCTCTAACAGAGTTTCCCTGTAACGAAGACTGGCTTGGGTCCGATGAACTTGTTAAGGGTAGTGTAGCATTTACCGACGAATTCATTAGTGATACTGGGATGGTTGCCGATGTCTATATTCGTGGCATTAACATAAAAAAGGTCCCTTAAGACTACCTAATAAATGTAGGGACTTCCAAGTGGATATCCGAACAATCTGAGGTCTGTCTCAGACTTTTGATATGTTCTACGGTACATTCCTAGTCCAAAGAATGTAGAAAAGACTAGTCGTAGAATTTAAAAAGGCTGTGTTGGGTTAGCGGGCGACAATATTTGAACCTTGGCCTTAATAGAAGGCTAAAGCCAACCATTTGTCATTAATATAGGATGATCAAGACCTTATGCCCAAGACTTGCTGCATAAGCAACCATGAAACTTATTGGACTGAATAGATGTAATCTAAGGACTCTGATAGGGGATAGGACAATATCATAATGGACGCCTTGAGATTATGCGAGGATATTGAGTAGTCTCAGGGAAAAATGGATATGAAGTAGGTTCCATGACAAACTGGGAAATATTGCTGGATGCAATCGACTGGATTTTATCAGAAGAATTATACGTGTCGTTGATAGGAGGATCATGATAAAAGTCAGAATCCTCACTATGCGATTCTGACTCCTTAACATAATACTTTTGGGTTCTGAAACTAAATAATTTGATTAATCCTGTGTATTGTTCCAGCAATTTCTCTATTTAATGCACAACAACGGTCTCCAAAAGGAGTTAAACCTTATGCAGCATAAGCCTACCTGATCTAAGCCCATAACCTATAAATTTACAAGTATTTTCTTTAATTTTCAACGAAATGAAATAATAAAACTTTTTATAGTGTGATAAATAAGTTTAATATCTAAAAAGAAATTTCCATAAATTATGACTTAACAAGAGTAACATTAAATATTTATTTAACCTTAAATATTAATGAGAAAATTTAAACAAAATTTAAAGAAAATATTTCTTTAATTCTTTAAAAATAAAATCCCATAAAAAACGCTTTAAAATATTTCAAATAAAAAAATTCACTTGTTTTCAATATGGAAAAACAAATTAAATAAAAAAAGCATAAAATCTGTTTTATAACCTAAATAGACCACCTTTAGAGAATCAATTACAATTTGTTAAGAAAGATTTTCTTAACATAACAACTATCTCCATAAATGTGTAATATAAGGGATTGTAAATAGTTTTTGAGAGAATTAAGTGGATTAAATTAAAAATTTAAGATTCTTTATGAAAATAAGCTGGTGAAAGTTTGAAATCAAAGTATCCCCTGTTGTTCCTAGATTTTATAGCCGTTTTAACTGTTTTATATTCTTGTTTTGGTATTTTATTTCACCTTCATTTATTAGGTATTGATATTAAAAAATTCATTAGGTTTTGGAGTTATTATAGTTTTGGGTTATACGATACCATTACAGATATCAAATTACTTTTTTATATTTAACTAATTTTTATAAAATTCTGATCATAAAATTTTTCCGACGGTATCTTAAAATTTGTAAAAGAGAAAAAAATGGAATACACTTACCTGAATCCAAAATTATTCATTTTGCTAGAAGAAAAGAAAATAAAAAAGAATTAATTATATAACTGATTCCAACATTTTATAAAAAATAGTTCAGTTGTTGTATAGTTTAAAGTCAGCTTTAGTCTTGTTCCAGTTCTAGTTCTGTCCGAGTTCAGTTCTAGTTCTAGTTCAGTTCTAGTTCTAGTTCAGTTCTAGTTCAGTTCTAGTTCAGTTCTAGTTCAGTTCTAGTTCAGTTCTAGTTCAGTTCTAGTTCAGTTCTAGTTCAGTTCTAGTTCAGTTCTAGTTCAGTTCTAGTTCTAGTTCAGTTCTAGTTCTAGTTCAGTTCTAGTTCAGTTCTAGTTCAGTTCTAGTTCAGTTCTAGTTCAGTTCTAGTTCAGTTCTAGTTCAGTTCTAGTTCAGTTCTAGTTCAGTTTTAGTTCAGTTCTAGTTCAGTTCTAGTTCAGTTCTAGTTCAGTTCTAGTTCAGTTCTAGTTCAGTTCTAGTTCAGTTCTAGTTCAGTTCTAGTTCAGTTCTAGTTCATTTCTAGTTCAGTTGTGGTTCCACTCTTAGTTCTGTTGTAATTCAGTTCTAGTTCTGATCTATTTCTGATCTATTTCTGTTCTAGTTCAGTTCTAGTTCAGTTCTAGTTCAGTTCTAGTTCATTTCTAGTTCATTTCTAGTTCATTTCTAGTTCATTTCTTCAGTTCAGTTGTGGTTCACTTGTAGTTCTGTTGTAATTCAGTTCTAGTTCAGCTCTAGTTCAGTTCTAGTTCAGTTCTAGTTCAGTTCTAGTTCAGTTCTAGTTCAGTTCTAGTTCAGTTCTAGTTCAGTTCTAGTTCAGTTCTAGTTCAGTTCTAGTTCAGTTCTAGTTCAGTTCCAGTTCAGTTCTAGTTCAGTTCTAGTTCAGTTCTAGTTCAGTTCTAGTTCAGTGCTAGTTCAGTTCTAGTTCAGTTCCAGTTCTAGTTCAGTTCTAGATTAGTTCTAGTTCATTTCTAGTTCATTTCTAGTTCATTTCTAGTTCAGTTCTAGTTCAGTTCTAGTTCAGTGCTAGTTCAGTTCAAGTTCAGTTCTAGTTCAGTTCTAGTTCATTTCTCGTTCAGTTCTAGTTCAGTTCTAGTTCAGTTCAGTTCTAGTTCAGTTCTAGTTCAGTTCTAGTTCAGTTCTAGTTCAGTTCTAGTTCAGTTTTAGTTCAGTTCTAGTTCAGTTCTAGTTCAGTAACAGTTCAGTTCTAGTTCTAGTTCAGTTCTAGTTCAGTTCCAGTTCAGTTCTAGTTCAGTTCTAGTTCAGTTCTAGTTCAGATCTAGTTCGGTTCTAGTTCAGTTCTAGTTCAGTTCTAGTTCTAGTTCAGTTCTAGTTCAGTTCCAGTTCAGTTCTAGTTCAGTTCTAGTTCAGTTCTAGTTCAGTTTTAGTTCAGTTATAGTTCAGTTCTAGTTCTAGTTCGGTTCTAGTTCAGTTCTAGTTCAGCTCTAGTTCAGTTCAAGTTCAGTTCTAGTTCAGTTCTAGTTCAGATCTAGTTCGGTTCTAGTTCAGTTCTAGTTCAGTTCTAGTTCAGTTCTAGTTCAGTTCTAGTTCAGTTCTAGTTCAGTTCTAGTTCAGTTCTAGTTCAGTTCTAGTTCAGTTCTAGTTCAGTTCTTGTTCAGTTCTAGTTCAGTTTTAGTTCAGTTCTAGTTCAGTTCTAGTTCAGTTGTAGTTCACTTCAGTTCTAGTTCAGTTCTAGTTCAGTTCTAGTTCAGTTCTAGTTCAGTTCTAGTTCAGTTCTAGTTCAGTTCTAGTTCAGTTCTAGTTCAGTTCTAGTTCAGTTCTAGTTCAGTTCTAGTTCAGTTCTAGTTCAGTTCTAGTTCTAGTTCAGTTCTAGTTCAGTTCTAGTTCAGTTCTAGTTAGTTCTAGTTCAGTTCTAGTTCAGTTCTAGTTCAGTTCTAGTTCAGTTCTAGTTCAGTTCTAGTTCAGTTCTAGTTCAGTTCTAGTTCAATTCTAGTTCAGTTCTAGTTCTGTTCTGGTTCTGTTCTAGTATAGTTCCAGTTCAAGTTTAGTGCTAGTTCAGTTCTAGTTATGTTCTTTTTCAGTTCTACTTCGGTTCCAGTTCATTTCTAGTTAAGTTCTAGTTCTGTTCTAGTTCTGTTCTAGCTCTGTTCTAGTTCTGTTCCTGTTCTAGTTCTGTTCTAGCTCTAAATACACTGAAAAATTCTCGATCTTTTCGAGAGTAAATCAGAGTTAAATAATCAAATTATGGTATTCAATATAAATTGAAATCTGAATAGAATTTATATTAAGATTATGATCGCTATTACAATAAGCGATCTTAGGATGACTATTGGAGAATTGTAGTTAATGTTTATAAACATTATACATATGTATGTTTTTTTCTTTCTCTTCGAAATTAAGTTGAGATCAATTGTTAGCAGACAGCTGTTTTCCCTGATCTATTACTTAATAACCTTTTGTAATATTTATAGCTATAACATAAAATATAATCGAATTGCAAGATATATAGGGTTACCTGAGTCTGTAGAGGATTTGATTTATATGTTTTCTTTTAATTTTCTTTAAATTTTAATTCAAAATTTAACATTTGTAATAAAATTTTATGATTTGCTTTTAATAACTCTCTATATATACTTAACCCCCTACAAATGCACTCAATGGTAACATGTTTTTCTATACAGCTTACTTAAGCATACTTTAAGGCGGCCAATAAAAACCAAACAAAGATCATAGAGTTGTATTTGTTTTAAACAACAACAACAACTTGTATATATAGTTAAAATGAGTATGTATCTCTTAGATTTTTGACAGCTGCAAACAGCTGCTTGATTATTTGATTTTATATTTTTCTTTTTATTACATTTTACTCTCCCCATGCTGATGTTGTTGTACGTACATATGTACGTGCGGGGCTTGTATAGAAAAAGAAACAAAAAAACTAAAGATAAATATTAAAAAAAAAAATAATAATAAAAATGAGGAATAAAATAATAATAAATTAAAAGTACAAAACAAGTTACAAAGAAAAATATCATATTAAACTTAATAATTTTGTTATATTTAATAAAAGAAAACTTAATTAAATTAATAAACTAAAAGAATTAATAATATTAATAAATGTTAACTTAAGGGTCTCTAAGAAACAGATTAAATAATAGGTATAAGAAATAAAGTTTTTATTGTAAAAAGTGAAGATTTTAAATAAAATTAAAACTAATGGAAGTGTGTTTTTTATTGTTGTTTCTTTTCCAGTGGTGTGGCAACTTCTTTAAGTTGCACAGATTCCAGTACAGCTTCTAGTGAAGATGCCTCAGAACCTGGTTCTCCCTATAGTCCTCCTCATTTGGGTTTAATAAATGAGGAACAACAGCAGAACCAACAACAACAACAACAAAACAATCAACAATTAAAACTGCAGTTACAGCAGCAACAATTGGCTTTAATTAGCAATATTAGTTTAACGACTAAAACAACAACAACTACTACAACTAGCACTAGCAGCAATATGTCACCCCAAACAATACTCGTTACAAATTCTGGGGCAGGCAATGGAAGCAATAGCAACAGCTCTAACAAAACTACTGGAGGCACTAGTCAAAACTTACAAATGGCTGCCACAGCCAACACCTCAACAGCATCGTCATCATGTACATCATCATCAACAGCAACTTCATTATGTGTAAGAACTACAAATCTGCCAGCTTCTTTGACTATAACGCCCACCAGCAGCAGCAGTAGTAGCTCGAATACTGGCCACAGCCATAAAACTAAATATACAACAAATGCAAAATCCACTTGCAATACTAATAACAATAATAACAACAACAACAACAACACTGCCACATTACGTTGTTCAAATCTACCCACTTTACAATGGCCTTGGAGTACAACACCAGCATCATCAACATCAATATCATCATCGTCAACAGCGCCAAACGCCTCCTCAGGATCTCAAACATCCTTTTCCTCCTCATCCTCCACAACTGCCAATTCATCATGTTCTTCTGCCACTGTGACTTCATCCTCTTCGGTGGTGGTCACTGCAATACCCGCCACCGTAGCCACCAATACCACTTACACCACAGCTCAAAGCAAAAAACGTACAATAGCTCCTTATCTAGCAAATGCTGAAATCACTACTAATCCCTCAACAGCCAAAAAATCACGCTTAAACAATAGCCATGGCTCAGGGCCCCCAGATAACACACATGCCACTACTTTAGCGCATAATAGCAATAATACGGGAGCTAAAAGACTGAAAGCAGCCGCTTTAGAAGAGTCACAAACCAAAATTACTGGTTATTTTAAATCGCAAATGAAAGCACAAATGCAGGCCAATCATAGTAAAGCCTCTAGTGTGGTCTCCGCCAGTTTGGCCTCTTGCAGTGCTAATAATTCCATAACCACGAATGCTTTAACTATGAGTGCTCCCGCTACCACCGCTTCTCTTAATAAATATTTCAATATTTTGGCTCAATTAAAGGAAAACAATAAACAGGTCTCGCACAGCAGTAATACCGCCAATCAGGCTTCGGCAAAAAGCAACAATAACTTTAACAGTATAGCTAACACACCACAAAATACAAAACCGGTGACTAGCGCCCACAATCTAAATACTTTGCCCAGTATCACCACAGTTAATGCCAACTCGAATCCTGTCGGCGGCGCTTCAGCAGCCAATACATTTGTGGCTTCCACTAGCAAACCAGCTGTTAACAATTTGTCCATACAACCTGTGCCAATGCCTGCATTAAAGAAAATCGAACGACCCAAACCTACCAAAATAGCCCAGGTGGCTCCTAATTTAAGAAAAACTCCCTCCAATAGCCATCATTCGTATCATCAACATTCTGGCGCTAACACAGGGAAATCTCCCGCCAAAAAGCATGTGGCCATAGCTCCACGTACACCCGAAATGAAACAACAAATGCAGCAGCAACAACAGCAGTTAATGGCTAGTAAACAGGACAACAACAACAAACATCCTTTAACATTAATGGCTGCTCCCGCCTCAACAACAACAAACACACAATTAACTGCAACAGCAGCAGCTGGGGCAACTACAGCTAATGCTGCACCAGCGGTTTTATTAACTGCCATACGTTTGCCTACCAACCCCACCAACAACATACAAACGTCAACGGCCCAAGCATTAACGGGTAAATTGGCCACTACTGCCAATAAACTAACAAACTCCTCCTCGAACTCACCATCAACAGTGGCCGCCTCTGCCACCAATAATGCTCTAACGGCAGCGCCACCACCTCCACCTCCCGCCACAGCCACTACGTTATATCAATTGCCCGCCGTACAATTACCAAATCTAGTCCAATTGCCTCAACTATTGGCCGCCAATGGAGCCAATATTATGCAATTAAACAATCTAGCCACGGCAGCCAATATGGTGAAAAACGCCCAAGCTAATAACACACAGAATCCCAACAACACAGCCGGCAACAATCAAACACAATCTACCCAACAGGCGGCACAGGCAGCAGCGGCTCAAATCTTTTTAAATGGCACTGTTTTTAAACTGCAACAGTTTACAACAGCCACAACAACTACGGCCACTTCGGCCGCCATGGCAGCCCCCACTAATACAGGCAACCCTTTTAATCTTTTGAGTGCTGCTGATCTGCAAGATTTGCTAATCAAACAGCAGCAGCAACAACAGTTACAGCAATTGCAACAACAAAAAGCCAATTTAAATACTTTAACAGCGGCGGCCTCAGCTAATAGTTTTCAGGAAATATTCCAGCAACAAATAGCCGCCGCCATAGCTGCTAATCAGCAGCAGCAACAGCAGCAGGCTCAACTGCAGCAATTGCAGAGACTAGGAGCAGCTGCTAATATACAACAGCAACCGGTTTTTATGGCCACACCAGCAGGTCTTTTACTTAATGCTGCTTCATTGCCGGCCATGTTGGCTCAGGCGGCAGCTGCCTTGGCAGTTAATCATCAACAACAGCAGCAACAACAACAGCAACAAAAGGCCATAGCATTGCCGGCCTTGCAACCCATACAACCGGCTCCTTTACCGGCTTTAAGTTCAATTTTTGCTCCTCCTCCTCCACCAGCGCCTCAAACTGGGGAACAACAACAACAACAACAGCAGGATTTGCAGCAACAACAACTACAACAATTGGCTTTGGCTCAACAGCAATTTATTAACAGCAACCAACCTCCTCCCTTGGCCACAGTGGCTTTAACTAATGCAGCACAACAGCAACAGCAACAACAATTAACGCACAATACTAACTGCAACAATAACTCAAATATCAATACAATCTCGAATAATTTAACAGCAACTGCAACAAGCCAGCAACAACAGCAGCAGCAGCAGCTAAACACCACTAACCCAACCCTAATGACAGTAGCAACAGCCAATAATATAAACAACACAACGACGACAACGACGACAACAACAACAACCAACAACACTGCCAAATTGGCAATAGTAAAAGCCAATAACAACAATGTTTTAGCCACTAACTATACAACCTTAAGTTCTCAACCACCACCCTTAGTTACCATATCAAATAGAGGCAACACTGGAGCTAACTCACTCAACTCGAAAGCCCAACAAAATAACCCCAAACCGTATCAAAAACGTCAAACAAATGGAAAACAACAGACCCTAAGTGGGAAATCGGTTAATAAATCACCGGGAGGTAAAATAACCACAGCCTCAGGTAAAATAATAGCTACGCCAACAACACCGCCTCCACTGGTGCCCACACTAACAGCCAATCAACAGCAACCGGTAGCCTTGACCTCAGCCCCTGCCAAGGGCGTCAGGGCAACTAATTTAACCAAATCCCATAGTAGTGTCAATAGTAAAATGCCTACACCCGCTTTGGTAAGCATTTCCAGCACCAGTACTACTGCCATACAGCCCAAAACAACGCAATCTTTAGGCTCGAATAGTGTTACCATAAGTCCGGTAATGTCGGCCACCAAGACAACACAATTGGTTAATATAGCTCCCAAACTAACAACAGCCAGCAGTACGCAGACCATGGTGGCTATGAAAACGGGTAATCTAATGAATTTAAGCAGCAGCAGCAGCAACACTTCTTCCTCAGCTGTAACAAAAACCAAAGTAAGCGTGAGCTGCAGCAGCAGCAGTAGTGTGAACACAAAACCTGTCATTTCAGCTAGTTCAGCCACCACCACCACCAACACCACCACTCCCACAGATCTCTTTGATTTAGTTAAAAACTCTAATGGAGCTATAAGTATAACACCAGCTCCTGTTATAGCAGCAGCAACCGTAGCCGCACCAGCTAGCTTTAATTTAAGCTCCAACTTTGTGCAAAGCAATAACTTTAAAAATATTAGCAGCAGCTGCACCAGCAACAACACCACTACAACCTCCACAACTTCGCTTAAAACTTTGGAAAGTTTAAGTAAAATTAAAGATGAACCTGTGGACGATTCCCTAAGCCAAACGTGCATAAACAAGGAAAAGGATTTGGTTAAATGTGAAAATCCTATTACCTTCACAGGACAAATTCCGGGCAATTTGAAAATCAAACAAGAACAGGATGTTTTAAGTACCAATCATGAGCTACAAGAAACAGTCCAACCTAATAACTTACTCAATAATGAGTGTTCTTCTTCTTCCTCCTCCTCCTCATCATCATCGTCTTCATCATTTAGTTCAAATTCCATAACAGTATCTTCAGCAGCCGATTTATCGCTAGAGGCCTCTACACCAGCCTCCATAACTAGCTCAGAGCCTCATTCACCGCCCTGCTCCATATTGTCTCCTTTAAATAACAACTGTGCAAACTCAGTGACTCCCAATCCCTGTTCAAACTCCAACTCTTTAAGTGATTCGAATTCCTCAAATTCCTGCGCCATGGGAGCCTCTTCAAGGGATATGCTCAGCGAAATGGTTACCTCTACTTGCATATCCTCCGATTCCTCGGAGGCTAGTATAAGTGTAACACTAACGGAGAATGAGGAAAGTAAATTGAGTTTGACAGAAGATAAGTCCGCTAGCTGTAGCCAAGAAAATGATAAACCCTCACGGGAAGTTAATACACCCGAATCGGGTATTGGTGGCAGTCTTAGTAATACCGAAAGTATGGATTCTTCTTCCAAATCTTCAAGTGGTGAAATTTCCTCTTCACATTCATCTTCGGAATCCACATCATCGGATATACTCAACTCTCCTGCTTCATTACAATCCGAACCACAAACACCACCCGCTACACCCATGATACAGGACACCATCAGCAATGAGGAATCACAAAATGAAACCTCCTCCTCTCTAACTTCCTCGCTAACGCAGCCTCAACCATCCTCAGATTCGAACTCCAATTCGAAACAATCATCAACTTCCTCCAGCTTAACGTCTCTACAATATTTTGATTTACTCTCCACCACCATAGATACGGAAGCCTTTACAAAAGATGCACCCAAATGTGCCATCTCACCCATACTCTCACAACCCAAAACCATACGTTTTCCCGCCAATGGTGGTAAAGGTAATAAACGACATGATGGTGTCTGCTATTGGCATAAATGCAATAAGAAACATGATAGCAATTCCAAGCTATTGGATCATATGCAACATCAACATGTTAATACCCAAACGGGACCCTTCTCCTGTCTCTGGGTGGGTTGTAAGGTATATCAAAAGGAATCCTGTTCACGTAGGTGGCTGGAAAGACATGTTCTCTCGCATGGCGGTTCTAAGCAATTCAAGTGTATTGTTGAGGGTTGCGGTTTAAGATTTGGTTCTCAGGTAGGTTACCTCTTCCCCCCTAAGCACCTTAACATCCCCTCAAATACTTTATTAACCTTTTAATTTCTTTATTTTATTAGTTGGCTTTACAAAAGCATGTTAACAATCACTTTACCGCCACCGAAAATAAGGAAAGCACTAATAAACGCACTTCAGATCCTCCGGTACCCAAGCAATTGCGTAAAAATGGCAAAAAATTACGCTACAGACGTCAACCATTTTCCGGTTAGTATTTAAACAACAGTTTTTAAATTAACTTTGTGTGTTTTATTTAGGGTTTTTTTTAATTTCCGTTCTCTTTCTTTTCTTATAGCCCGCATGTTTGATTTCTTTGATGCTGGCATTATGGAGGGTTTACAACATCGTTTACGTCAAATTTCTACTTTAACCAATGGCTGTAATTCAATTACATTCCAAGGTCGATGTATTATGAAACGTAAAAACTTTGCCGGAAATATGGAATGTTTTGTTCAGTGGTCACCAAGAGAAATGTAAGTAGAGAAAATAACTAAAGACTAGATTGAGACTAGACTACATTCTCCTGATCTATAATCGTACGAGAACTGAACATGAACAAAACTAGAACATAACTAGAACAGAACTGGAACAGAACTAGAACAGAACTAGAACAGAACTAGGACAGAACTAGAACAGAACTAGAACAGAACTAGAACTAGAACAGAACCAGAACTAGAACAGAACTAGAATAGAACTAGAACAGAACTAGAACAGAACTAGAACAGAACTGGTACAGAACAGGAACAGAACTAGAACAGAACTAGAACAGAACTAGAACAGAACTAGAACAGAACTAGAACAGAACTAGAACAAAACTAGAACAGAATTAGAACAGAACTAGAACAGAACTAGAACAGAACTAGAACTGAACTAGAACAGAACTAGAACAGAACTGGAACAGAACTAGAACAGAACTAGAACAGAACTAGAACAGAACTGGAACAGAACTGGAACTAGAACAGAACTAGAACAGAACTAGAACAGAACTAGAACAGAACTGGACAACTAGAACAGAACTAGAACAGAACTAGAACAGAACTAGAACAGAACTAGAACAGAACTAGAACAGAACTAGAACAGAACTAGAACAGAACTAGAACAGAACTAGAACAGAACTGAACAGAACTAGAACAGAACAGAACAGAACTAGAACAGAACTAGAACAGAACTAGAACAGAACTAGAACAGAACTAGAACAGAACTGGAACAGAACTAGAACAGAACTAGAACAGAACTAGAACAGAACTAGAACAGAACTGGAACAGAAGTGGAACAGAACTGGAACAGAACTGGAACAGAACTAGAACAGAACTAGAACTGAACTAGAACAGAACTAGAACAGAACTAGAACAGAACTGGAACAGAACTAGAACAGAACTAGAACAGAACTAGAACAGAACTAGAACAGAACTAGAACAGAACTGGAACAGAACTGGAACAGAACTAGAACAGAACTAGAACAGAACTAGAACAGAACTGGAACAGAACTAGAACAGAACTGGAACAGAACTGGAACAGAACTAGAACAGAACTAGAACAGAACTGGAACAGAACTGGAACAGAACTAGAACAGAACTAGAACAGAACTAGAACAGAACTAGAACAGAACTAGACAGAACTAGAACAGAACTGAAACAGAAACTGGAAACAGAACAGAACTAGAAAAGAACTAGAACAAGAACCTAGAACAGAAACTTAGAACCAGAACTAGAACTGAACTAGGAACAGAACTAGAACAGAAACTAGAACAGAACTAGAACTGAACTCCAGAACTGGAAACTAGAAACTGAACTAGACTTGAAACTAGAAATGGAACTAGAAATGAAACTAGAACAGAACTAGACACAGAACTAGAACAGAACTAGAACAGAACTTAGAACAGAACTAGAACAGAACTAGAACAGAACTAGAACAGAAACTAGAAACAAGAACTAGACGAACTAGAACTAGAACAACTAGAACGAACTAGAACAGAACTAGAACAGAACTAGAACAGAACTCGAACAGAACTAGAACAGAACTAGAACCGAACTAGAACAGAACTAGAACAGAACTAGAACAGAACTAGAACAGAACTAGCACAGGAAACTAGAACAGAACTAGAACAGAACTAGAACAGAACTAGAACAGAACTAGAACAGAACTAGAACAGAACTAGAACAGAACTAGAACAGAACTAGAACAGAACTAGAACAGAACTAGACAGAACTAGAACAGAACTGGCACAGAACTAGAACAGAACTGGAACAGAACTAGAACTGAACTAGAACTGAACTAGAACTGAACTAGAACTGAACTAGAACAGAAGTAGAACAGAACTAGAAGAACTAGAACAGAACTAGAACAGAACAAGAGCAGAACAAGAACAGAAACTAGAACAGAGCTAGAACAGAACTAGAACTGAACTAGAACTGAACTAGAACTGAACTAGAACTGAACTAGAACTGAACTAGAGCTGAACTAGAACTGAACTAGAACTGAACTAGAACTGAACTAGAACTGAACTAGAACTGAACTAGAACTGAACTAGAACTGAACTAGAACTGAACTA
Organism: Lucilia sericata; assembly: GCF_015586225.1. Taxonomy (NCBI): domain Eukaryota; kingdom Metazoa; phylum Arthropoda; class Insecta; order Diptera; family Calliphoridae; genus Lucilia; species Lucilia sericata. The sequence goes on along the minus strand of NW_023995078.1, from coordinate 110,480 downwards.
GAGCTAGAACTAGAACTGAACTAGAACTGAACTAGAACTGAACTAGAACTGAACTAGAACTGAACTAGAACTGAACTAGAACTGAACTAGAACTGAACTAGAACTGAACTAGAACTGAACTAGAACAGAACTAGAACAGAACTAGAACAGAACTAGAACAGAACTAGAACAGAACTAGAACAGAACTAGAACAGAACTAGAACAGAACTAGAACAGAACTAGAACAGAACTAGAACAGAACTAGAACAGAACTAGAACAGAACTAGAACAGAACTAGAACCGAACTAGAACAAAACTAGAACGGAACTAAAACAGAACTAGAACAGAACTAGAACTAGAACTAGAACTGAACTAGAACAGAACTAGAACAGATCTAGAACAGAACTGGAACAGAACTAGAACAGAACTAGAACAGAACTAGAACAGAACTGGAACAGAACTGGAACAGAACTAGAACAGAACTAGAACAGAACTAGAACAGAACTAGAACAGAACTAGAACAGAACTAGAACAGAACTGGAACAGAACTGGAACAGAACTAGAACAGACTAGAACAGAACTAGAACAGAACTAGAACAGAAACTAGAACAGAACTAGAACAGAACTAGAATAGAACAGAACTAGAACAGAACTAGAATAGAACAGAACTAGAACAGAACTAGAACAGAACTAGAACAGAACTAGAACAGAACTAGAACAGAACTAGAACAAAACTAGAACAGAACTAGAACAGAACTAGAACAGAACTAAAACAAAACTAGAACGGAACTAGAACAGAACTAGAACAGAACTAGAACAGAACTAGAACAGAACTAGAACTAGAACTGAACTAGAACAGAACTAGAACAGAACTGGAACAGAACTAGAACAGAACTAGAACAGAACTAGAACAGAACTAGAACAGAAACTAGAACAGAACTAGAACTAAAGCAGAACTAGAACAGAATTAAAACAGAACTAGAACAGAACTAGAACTAGAACAGAACTAGAACAGAACTGGAACAGAACTAGAAACTAAGAACTAGAACAGAACTAGAACAGAACTAGAACAGAACTAGAACAGAACTAGAACAGAACTAGAACAGAACTAGAACAGAACTAGAACAGAACTAGAACAGAACTAGAACAGAACTAGAACAGAACTAGAACAGAACTAGAACAGAACTAGAACAGAACTAGAACAGAACTAGAACAGAACTAGAACAGAACTAGAACAGAACTAGAACAGAACTAGAACAGAACTAGAACAGAACTAGAACAGAACTAGAACAGAACTAGAACAGAACTAGAACAGAACTAGAACAGAACTAGAACAGAACTAGAACAGAACTAGAACAGAACTAGAACAGAACTAGAACAGAACTAGAACAGAACTAGAACAGAACAGAACTAGAACTGAACTAGAACTGAACTAGAAATGAACTAGAACCGAATAGGAACTAAACTAGAACTGAATTTTCTTTTATTTTTTTAAATTTTCTAACGATTTTTTTTATTTTTATTATATTAGAATTTCCGATGAATGGCTGCCCGAGTCAACGGAACCTTTCCTGAAAACTGTAAATATTAAACAAATGAAACCAGCTGAAAAGAATAAAGTTGAAAGTCTGCTAATGACAGCCTACAAAATGCCCTATTCACCAACTATCTTTGAAAATGATTATGCATTAAGTCAACAATATCAGCGAACGAGTGAAAAACAGGATAAAGAACAAGAAACTGAGAATGATAATGACGATGAAGAAGAAGAAGACGAGGAAGATAATGAGGAGGAAGATGAAGAAGAGGAAGATGCCACCACAACGGCCGAAACAATATCAAGTTATCAAAATGTTTTAACCATAACCAATATACAAATGCAACAACGTAAAAAACATCCTAGAAAACCACAAAATCGTATTATAATAACACGTTAAGAGAGTAAAATAGAGAGCGAGAGAGAGATGTCGCTCTTTTGCTTAAGTGGTGCTGTTTAAGAAATAAACAAAAACAAAACAACAAAAAGTATTTCCTGTAACAAATTAAAGCAACAAAACCCCCCTTTTAGTTGTAATTTACTTATTTTATTTTATTTTTTTATATTATTGTTTTAATTTAAATTAGTTTTTATTTTTGTAAATAGTTATTTTTTATATTTTATATAAAATTGTAAATTTTTTTTATTAAAAAAAAAGTAGTAAAAAAACTTAAATTTAGTTTTAATTAAGATTTTTTTAAACTAAACTTTTCTTTTGAAAGACAAACGAGCCACAGTGACAACATTTAGTTTTAATTTTATTTTTTATTAAAAAAATTTTCTTTATTATAAAAAGAAATTTTCTTATAATTGATGTAGTAGCCAGGTGATATGATATTTTTATTAAAAAAATCCACACACAATTTAATTAAATAAAAAAAAAACGTAAAAAATAAATGTCGTAAAATGTAAAAAAAAGTTTTTAATAAATGTGCGTAAATCAATAGGCAATATCACTGCCATATATTTAAACAAAAAGAAAAAAACCCAACCCTGTATGTAATATTATTAACAAAAACACTCAAAAATATTATTAATTAATTTAATTTATATAATAAAAAAAAAACAAAAAACATACAAAACACTTCTTATATTAATTATTATATTTAAAATAGTATTTAAATTTAAACATAAACAACTGCAAACGAGAAAAAACAAAAACAAAATCATATAAAAATTAAAACAACAATTTTATGATAATCATTAGTTTTTTAAAACAAAAAAGTAGTATAAAGTTAATCCCCACTTTCCTACTCACCCGCTGTCCTCTATCAAAAAATATTATAAACAAATGAATTGCATTTTAGACAATTCATTTAAATTATTAGAACAAAAAAAATTACTACAACAAAAGCTTTGCTTTAGTTTTATTAATGTGTCATTAGAAAAAAACAACAACTACAAAAAATAATAATTTTAAATAATTCTTTACAAAAAAAAAAAAAAAAAAAAACACTAAAAATTGTTTTAATTTGAGACAAAGTTTTTGAAAACAAATCCCACTGTAAAACCCTTAAGAGATAAAAAGACTCTACTCTTTTTGTATCTCTTAAGGAGTCTCTACTCTCGATAGAAACTAGAGTCTCTACTTTCGATAGAAACCAGAATCTCTATACGCAATAGAGACTCGATAGAAACCAGGATATCTACCCTCTATAGAAGCTAAAGTCTCTACTCTCGATAGAGACTAAGAAGCTCTTTCCTCGATAAAGACTCTTTTCTCGATAGAAACTAAGGTCCCTTCCTCAAATAGAGTAGATAGCAAAGCATAGTCCCGATTATGGATTAGACTATAGAATAGTCTATAGTCCCGACTAAAGATTTGTCCATAGTCCCGACTATAGATTAGTCTATAGTTATGACTATAGATTAGTCTATAGTTAAGACTATAGATTAGTCTATAGTTAAGACTATAGATTAGTCTATAGTTCAGACTATAGATTAGTCTATAGTTAAGACTATAGATTAGTCTATAGTTCAGACTATAGATTAGTCTATAGTTAAGATAGTCGAGATAAGTCTATAGTTAAGACTATAGATTAGTCTATAGTTAAGATAGTCGAGACTATAGATAAGTCTATAGAGTTTAGTCTATAGTCCCAACTATTGTTTAGTCTATAGTCAAGACTATAGTCAAGACTATAGATAAGTCTATAGTTCAGACTATAGATAAGTCTATAGTCCGGACTATAGATAATTCTACAGTCAAGACTATAGATAAGTCTATAGTAAAGGCTACGGATAAGTCTATAGCCACGAATATTGTTTAGTCTACAGTCCAGAATGTAGTTTAGTCTACAATCCCGCCTATAGTTTATTCTATATTCCCGGCTATAGATTGGTCTATAGTCCCGACTATAGATTAGTCTATAGTCCCGACTATAGATTAGTCTACAGTCCCGACTATAGACTAGTCTACAGTCCCGACTATAGACTAGTCTATACTCCCGACTATAGATTAGTCCATAGTCCCGACTATAGATTAGTCCATAGTCCCGACTATAGATTAGTCTATAGTCCCGACTATAGATTTGCCTATAGTCCCGACTATAGATTAGTCTATAGTCCCGATTATAGATTAGTCTATAATCCCGACTATAGATTAGTCTATAGTCCCGACTATAGATTAGTCTATAGGCACGACTATAGATTAGTCTATAGTCCCGACTATAGATTAGTCTATAGTCCCGACTATAGATTAGTCTATAGTCCCGACTATAGATTAGTCTATAGTCCCGTCTATAGATTAGTCTATAGTCCCGACTATAGATTAGTCTATAGTCCCGACTATAGATTAGTCTATAGCCCCGACTATAGATTAGTCTATAGTCCCGACTATAGATTAGTCTATAGTCCCGACTATAGATTAGTCTATAGTCCCGACTATAGATTAGTCTATAGTCCCGACTATAGATTAGTCTATAGTTCCCACTATAGATTAGTCTATAGTCCTGTCTACAGATAAGTCTATAGTCCCGAATATAGTTTATTCTACAGTCCCGACTATAGTTTAGTCTACAATCAAGCCTATAGTTTATTCTATAGTCCCGACTATAGATTACTCTATAGAAATGAACATTTTAATTTCTTGTCTCTATTTTCATACACGCCCTTAAAGGGTTAACTATAAAGTCATTTAGAGTTATATATGTGGAGAATAAACTTTTTCGAGTTAAAGCTCTTTTAAAGCTTTTTTTTTATAAAAAAAAAACTCTTCAAATACGTCCTCATAGATCTTGTCTCTTATAAGTTTCGAACCATTTTTATAATCTGGTGTTAATTAATGCAAATTATTTGTTTATTTCTTATATTTTCCGATTTATTTAAACTCGATGAGGAATTTGTAACCTACTACAGACTCTTCTTTTAAAATGCTATTAAATTTTACCGTCTATAGTCCATCCTATAGAGTATTGTTCTTTCTATTCTTTCTAAAAATAAAATACTACAGTCCACACTATGGAATAGTCACTAGATCAGACTATAGCTATAGTCCAGACTATAGATTCGACTATATTCAAATATAGATTAGTCCATAGTCTCCACTATAGATTATTCTATAGTCGTGACTATAGTCTAGTCTGGACTATAGGTTAGACTATAGTCTTAACTATAGATTAGTCTTTAGTCTCGTCTATATATTGGTCTATAGTCTCGACTATAGATAAGTCTATAGTCTCGACTATAGATAAGTCTATAGTCTCGACTATAGATAAGTCTATAGTCTCGACTATAGATAAGTCTATAGTCTCGACTATAGATAAGTCTATAGTCTTGACTATAGATAAGTCTATAGTCTCGACTATAGATAAGTCTATAGCCTCGACTATAGAAGTCTATAGTCTCGGCTATAGATAAGTCTATAGTCTCGACTATAGATAAGTCTATAGTCTCGTCTATAGATAAGTATTTAGTCTCGACTATAGATTATTTACAGTCGTGACTACAGATTAGACTATAGTCTTGACTATAGGTTAGATTACAGTCTTGACTATAGGTTAGTCTATAGTGTCGACTATAGGTTAGTCTATAGTCTTGACTTAGATTAGTCTATAGTGTTGACTATAGATAAGTATATAGTCTCGACTATAGATAAGTATATAGTCTCGTCTATAGATAAGTATTTAGTCTCGACTATAGATTATTCTATAGTCGTGACTACAGATTAGACTATAGTCTTGACTATAGATAAGTCTATAGTCTCGACTATAGATAAGTCTATAGTCTCGACTAGAGATAAGTATATAGTCTCGACTACAGATAAGTCTATAGTCTCGACTACAGATAAGTCTATAGTCTCGTCTATAGATAAGTCTATAGTTTCGTCTATAGATAAGTCTATAGTCTCGACTATAGATTAATCTATAGTCTTGACTATAGATTAATCTATAGTCTTGACTATAGTTTTGACTATAGACTAGTCTATAGTCTGGACTATAGAGTAGTCTATATTCTGAACTATAGATTAGTCTATAGTCTCGACTATAGTTTAGTCCATAGTCTCGACTATAGTTTAGTCCATAGTCTCGACTATAGTTTAGTCCATAGTCTCGGCTATAGATTAGTCTATAGTCTCGACTATAGATTATTCTATAGTCTAGATTATAGATTATTCTATAAGCAGTCTCGACTATAGATTTGTCTATAGTCTCGACTATAGATTAAGCTATAGTCTCGACTATAGATTAAGCTATAGTCTCGACTATAGGTTAGTCTATAGTCTATAACCTCGTCTAAAGATTAGTCTATAGTAGAGTTTTGTAATTAAAACTTCAATAAATTCATCAATAAGTTATTTGAGTCTCTTCTTACTACTTTATGATCCTACGAACCCTAAATTTTTTCTTAAATTTTCTTTAGAATTATAAAAACTTTCTCACATTTTAAAACAAATTTGGAATTTATTTTTTTTAATAGTTTAAATGACTGTTTAAAAAAAACAAAATGATCTCTAATAGAGAATATTGTATATAAATAATTTGGAATAGAAAATATTTAATTTAAAAAATAGTTTATAAACAAAATGCTGCCCCTTTAAATTAAACTTTAAAGTGTAAATAATAAATGCTAAATTAAACAGCCAATACAATGCAAATATATTAAGTTTAAACAGAAAAACGATAAACAAATTTTTGTTTAAGTTCCTTTTTAAATCCCTCATAACTTGCTGATTTATAAAATTTAGTTTTAATTATTGTATAGAAAACAAAAATATATATAATAAAATTGAAAATAAAATAATTAATTAAAAACAAACACAAAAACTTTTTCAAAAATTATTAATAACAAGAAAGCTTTTCTTTAAAACTAGTTTTGCTTGGACAAATTTAGTCAAAATAATATAAAAATAATTATTTTTTAAGTTTTTTTTTTATTTAAATTTTTTTTATAATAATTTATAATTCTTTTTTTAAAAATAATTTAAAAATAAAATTTATAAATAATAAATAAAAAAAAAATAATTTAAAATATGAGTTGCCGTTTTTTATTTTGTTTTATTTTAAGTTTGGTGCCTTTTTAATGGAAAATATAAAATATTAAAAGAAAAATTAATAATAATAAAATTATAAATGTTAATTGTTAGCTTTGAAACCCCTAAAACCGTATCTTAAATAAAAAGCGTCTCTTACACTATAAAGGGAAATAATTTTCGACTAAAGGAAGAAACAAAAACCCTATAAAATATGTATAAACAAAAAAAAAAAAAACACTGCCAAAATTTAACATAACCTTAAAATATAAATAAAAATTCTTAACAAAAAAAAAAACCCTTAAGAAAACAAGCTACGACTGAGTATTACTTAAAAGAAAGTAAAATTTTGCATAAAACTAAATTGTAAAATATAAAGAAAAAAAAACAACAGTAAATACTTAAACTTATTACTTTAAAGCAAAAAAAAAAATAAAAAATAAAACAAAACTGCATATTATTAATAAATTTAAAACAACAACAACAATTATACATATATAAACTATATACAATTATAACTGTGTAGTAGAAATAGTTGTAAGTACTTTAAAACAAAGATCTCCCAAAAAATTAATAATATACCTAACACTCGTAAATAATTTAATTAAAAAAAATCAAAATAAAAAAATACAAAGTTCAGCTTATAAACGAATTTATTAGCGATTTCTAGCTTAAACTTGGTTTAAATAATCTCAGGTTTAAAAAACTAGGATTCAAATAACAGAATGGTTTAACGATTTTAAATGTTTTTCTTTTTATTTCAGACCGCAGTAGACTTTAGTCCAGCCTATACATTGGGCTTAAGTCCAGACTATGGATTAGGCCTTAGTTCAGACTTTAGATCAGTCTATGGTACAGAATACAGAGTAGTCTAGAGTACAGATTAGTCTATAATTCAGACTATAGAGTAGTCTATACTCCAGACTATAGAGTAGTCTATATTTCAGACTATAGAGTAATGTATAGTTCAGACTATAGGGGGTAGGTCTATAGTTCAGACTAAAGAGTAGTCTATAGTCCAGACTACAGATTAGTCTATAGTCCATACTATAGATTAGTCTATAGTCCAGACTATATATTAGTCTATTGTCCAAACTATATATTAGTCTATAGTCCAAACTATAGATTAGTCTATAGTCCAAACTATAGATTAGTCTATAGTCCAGACTGTAGATTAGTCTATAGTTCAGACTATAGATTAGTCTATAGTCCAGACTATAGATCAATCTATAGTCCAGACTATAGATTAGTCTATAGTCCAGACTATAGATTAGTCTATAATCTAGACTATAGATTAGTCTATAGTCCAGACTATAGATAGACTATAGTTAAGTCTATAGTCCAGACTATAGATTAGACTATAATCCATACTATAAATTAGTCTATAGTCCAGATTATAGATTAGTCTATAGTCCAGAATATATACTTTAGACTATTTATTAGTCTATAATCTGGATAATGGACCAATCCATAGTCTGGGCTACAGAAGAGTCCATTATCCAGATTGGAGAGTAGACTATAGATTAGTCTATAATCCAGACTATAAATTAGTCTATAGTCCAGACTATAGACTAGTCTATAGCCCAGACTATAGATTAGTCTATAGTCCAGACTATAGATTAGTCTATAGTCTGGACTATAGTCTGGATTATAGACTAATCTATAGTCTGGACTATAGACTTATCTATAGTCTGCACTATAGACTAATCTATAGTCTAGATTATAGACTAATCTATAGTCTGGACTGTATATTAGTCTATAATCTGGACTATAGACTATAGATAAGTCTATAATCTAGACTATAGATTAATCTATAATCTAGACTATAGATTAGTCTATAGTGCAGACTATAGATAAGTCTATAGTCCAGACTATAGATTAGTCTATAATCCAGACTATAAATTAGTCTATAGTCCAGATTATAGATTAGTCTATAGTCCAGAATATATACTTCAGACTATTTATTAGTCTATAATCTGGACAATGGACCAATCCATAGTCTGGACTATAGAAGAGTCCATTGTCCAGATTTTAGAGTAGACTATAGATTAGTCTATAGTCCTGACTATGGCTAAGTCCATTGTACAGATTGTATATTGGCCAGACTCTAGAGTAGTTTATAGTCCAGACTATAAAGTAGTTTATAGTCCAGACTATAGATTAGTGTATATATAGTCAATACTACAGATTAGTCTATAGTCCAGACTACTAGTATAGACTAATCTATAGTCTGGACTATAGACTAATCTATAGTCTGGACTATAGACTAATCTATAGTCTGGACTATAGAATAATCTATAGTCTGGACTATAGACTAATCCATAGTCTGGACTATAGAAGATATATAGGCCAGACTCTAGAGTAGTCTATAGTCCAGACTATAAAGTAGTTTATAGTCCAGACTATAGATTAGTGTATATATAGTCCATACTACAGATTAGTCTATAGTCCAGACTACGATTAGTCCATACTATAAAATTGTCTTTAGTCCAGACTATAGATTAGTCTAAATTCGAAATCGAAATTGTAAATTAGTCTATAGTCCAGACTTTATAGTAGTCTATAGTCCAGATTATAGAGTAGTCTACTTATAGTCCAGACTATGCATTAATCCATTGTCCAGAATACATAGTAGACTATAGTCCATACTATTAGACTATGGTCCATTTACCCATTAACAGAGCCAAATTTCGAGATATCGGTCAACTACTACAATCTATTCATTACGATATGCCAGAAAGATTCGAAGTCTAAATTAGTTTCAGATTAATATGAATCCACATCTTATCAGTGGAATGTCGGCATCGTAAAGTAGTCTTAATGAGTTGAGTTATCCCTTTACACGAATTATCGCTATGAATCAGGCTACAGTTGATACTACAATCTGAAACACATTGCTTTCTTAAAGCAAGGAAAATAAAGCACTCCCTTCGTAGAATTGGATCCATCAGTATAGACATCGATAATGTCATTCTTCTAGAAAGAAGAACACTTCGATATCTCAACATAATGGTTGAGCATTAATCATGAAGTCATAAAGTCGAACCAACGCTTTGAATGAAAGAAATCGTCTGGTAGAAAGCAAACGGGGTATATCATAATTTGGGAACTGAAATAATACTCTCTATATGATACCCTGATGCAAAGAATCATAATGAATGAAAAGTTCTTTACAACCAACAAACAATATCTTCTTAAGCATTTTTACCGAATGTATCCAATAATCATTTTTAGCCTCTTTAGTTTCTAGACATAAAACTAACGCTCATTTTCTATATCTTTTAAAGAAAAAGATCGTGAGTATTAGTTCTTATATATGTTATGAATCTGAACTGTAACTTTTCGGGTCAATTGAGAACCGTTATGGGGGGATATATGTCAATACAAAGAAATACTTAGATCGTTTGAGAGAAACTTGCTTTTAAAATAAATTGTTCCCTAGAAAAACTTTACGATCATTGTTGAATCCATGAACTAGAGTATTTCTTAAAAGCCCTTCCTTTCCTTAAAGGGTTAAAGTTTCTTTTCATTTGCTATTAATTTGCAAATTGTGCGAATTTAACATATGGCTCTGGTGGAAAAAATATAAAGAATATTTAATAATCACTTGCTAATTTAATAATAATTAAATTTATTGATAAATTGATGGCAATTAGCAACATTTAATCAAATTTTAACGGCAAAATTTCAAACAGATTGAGAGCAAATTTAGGCAACGATCTGTTAAGTTCTTTCGCTACAGCTTTCTTTCGCTAGAGAAGAAGAAAGCGGGCTTTGGAATTTCTGTTAGATGGTGTTGTATATAGACTTTGAAGCGGTGGCTGTGTTTGTTCAAATTTTATCGCTCTTGGAGACTATTTTGAAAGATCATTTAGAGAAGAATGTGAGCTTTTTAAGATTTTTCAAGCGGACTTATGTTCTAAGTTTAAACCAAGTTTAACTAACATTCCGAGAAAATAATAATTCTTTAATAACCTTAGCTAGAACTTTAAAAGCCTTTAGATTGTTTCTTTTAAAACTTTACTGATCTTTGTAAAATTTTGCAAATAAAAATTTTGAAAAAAAAATGAAAAAAGAATGAATAAAATATTTAACAATCAATATAAGCAATTTTTTCTCCCAAAAAATATATATATATATATATATAGTTTTTGGACTTAAATAATAACAACAAAACCGAAATCATATAATATTTAAAAATAAAACATCAAATTTAGCAATATTATAAAGAAAATTTTTATACTTTTTTAATGAAAGGAAAAGAAAATATTAAAATTTTTTAAGTATAAATCAAGGCAAATATTTTGAATAGTATTGAAAGCGAATAACATAAAAAAAACAACTAAAGGAAATATAATATAAAACTAAAATGTAGTTTAAAATAAGACAGTAAAGAAAACTCTTAAGAAAACTTAATTTGAAAATGAAAACTGTAATAATTTAAAAAAAGATCTCATAAAAAAGTTTAAAAATTTCTAGATCCAATTAGTTATCTAACAAGATCATCCAGTACACTACTTTAGATCGTTTAGTAAAGCAAAGAGTCTCTTAATTAAAAAACGCTACCAGTGATCTTGAGGATATAATACGATCTAAGTGATCGTCCACTTTTTAATCAATCGATTCACTTCTTAACAGCTAGATCGTCTAGTATATATTTGTACTAGTTCTTTACTATAATTGGGATATTAATAAAGCATAGATAAATGCCAATAAGTGATTTTCAGGAATCTATCAAGATCACTCAGACAACAATTTAAAACCTAAGTTAGATCGTCAAGTAAAGCAATAACTTTCTTAATTATAAAAGAGGAAACCAGTGATGATGTTGACACATCTCACTAAGATCGTCTAGTTTAGATCCTATAGAGTAGTCTATAGTTCAGACTATATAGTAGTCTATAGTTCAAACTATTGAGTAGTCTACAGTGCAGACTATTAAGTAGTATAGAGTCCAGACTGAAGAACAGTCTATAGTCCAGACTGTACAGCAGTCTATAGTGCACCCTGAAGAATAGTCTGTAGTCCAGACTATAATCTAGACTATACAATAGTCCATAGTCTAGACTGTAGAATAGTCTAGAGTAGTGTAGACTATAGAATAATCCATAGACTAAACTTTAGAATAGTCTATAGTCTAAACTATAGAATAGTCTATAGGGTAGTCTATAGCCTAGACTATAGAATAATCTATAGAATAGTCTATAGTCTAGACTATAGAATAATCTATAGAATAGTCTATAGAATAGTCTATAGTCTAGACTATAGAATAGTCTATCATCTAGACTATAGAATAGTCTATAGTCTAGACTATAGAATAGTCTATAGAGTAGTCTAGAGTATATAATAGTCTGTAGAGTAGTCTACAGTCTAGACCATAGAATAGTCTATAGGGTAGTCTATAGCCTAGACTATAGAATAATCTATAGAATAGTCTATAGTCTAGACTATAGAATAATCTATAGAATAGTCTATAGTCTAGACTATAGAATAGTCTATAGAGTAGTCTAGAGTATATAATATAGTCTAGACTATAGAATAGTCTATTGAGTAGTCTATAGTCTAGACTATAGAATAGTCTATAGAGTAGTCTATAGTCTAGACTATAGAATAGTCTATAGAGTAGTCTATAGTCTAGATTATAGAATAGTCTATAGACTAGTCTATAGTCTAGACTATAGAATAGTCTATAGAGTAGTCTATAGTCTAGACTATAGAATAGTCTATAGTCTAGACTATAGAATAGTCTATAGAATAGTCTATAGTCTAGACTATAGAATAGTCTATAATCTAGACTATAGAATAGTCTAGACTATAGAATAGTCTATAGAGTAGTCTAGAGTATATAATAGTCTGTAGAGTAGTCTACAGTCTAGACCATAGAATAGTCTATAGGGTAGTCTATAGCCTAGACTATAGAATAATCTATAGAATAGTCTATAGTCTAGACTATAGAATAATCTATAGAATAGATATATAGAATAGAATCTATAGTCTAGACTATAGAATAGTCTATAGAGTAGTCTAGAGTATAGAATAGTCTATAGTCTAGACTATAGAATAGTCTATTGAGTAGTCTATAGTCTAGACTATAGAATAGTCTATAGAGTAGTCTATAGTCTAGACTATAGAAGAGTCTATAGTGTAGTCTATTGTCTAGACTATAGAATAGTCTATAGAGTAGTCTATAGTCTAGACTATAGAATAGTCTATAGAGTAGTCTATAGTCTAGACTATAGAATAGTCTATAGAGTAGTCTATAGTCTAGATTATAGAATAGTCTATAGACTAGTCTATAGTCTAGACTATAGAATAGTCTATAGAGTAGTCTATAGTCTAGACTATAGAATAGTCTATAGAGTAGTCTATAGTCTAGACTATAGAATAGTCTATATAGTAGTCTATAGTCTAGACTATAGAATAGTCTATAGAGTAATCTATAGTCTAGACTATAGAATAGTCTATAGAGTAGTCTATAGTCTAGACTATAGAATAGTCTATAGAGTAGTCTATAGTCTAGACTATAGAATAGTCTATAGAGTAGTCTATAGTCTAGACTATAGAATAGTCTATAGAGTAGTCTATAGTCTAGACTATAGAATAGTCTATAGAGTAGTCTATAGTCTAGACTATAGAATAGTCTATAGAGTAGTCTATAGTCTAGACTATAGAATAGTCTATAGAGTAGTCTATAGTCTAGACTATAGAATAGTCTATAGAGTAGTCTATAGTCTAGACTATAGAATAGTCTATAGAGTAGTCTATAGTCTAGACTATAGAGTAGTCTATAGTCTAGACTATAGAATAGTCTATAGAGTAGTCTATAGTCTAGACTATAGAATAGTCTATAGAGTAGTCTATAGTCTAGACTATAGAATAGTCTATAGAGTAGTCTATAGTCTAGACTATAGAATAGTCTATAGAGTAGTCTATAGTCTAGACTATAGAATAGTCTATAGGGTAGTCTATAGTCTAGACTATAGAATAGTCTATAGAGTAGTCTATAGTCTAGACTATAGAATAGTCTATAGAGTAGTCTATAGTCTAGACTATAGAATAGTCTATAGAGTAGTCTATAGTCTAGACTATAGAATAGTCTATAGAGTAGTCTATAATCTAGACTATAGAATAGTCTATAGAGTAGTCTATAGTCTAGACTATAGAATAGTCTATAGAGTAGTCTATAGTCTAGACTATAGAATAGTCTATAGAGTAGTCTATAGTCTAGACTATAGAATAGTCTATAGAGTAGTTTAATTAAGTTTTTAAAAAATTTCTTTAAAAAAATCTTGTTAAAAGAGATCTTTTTTTTTTTTGGTATAAATTATCAGAAACAAACAACACAAAATTTTGAATATAAAACCGATTTTTCAAATACAGTTTACTAAGAAATTCTAAACAAACAACCATTTGCAAAGCACAAATTATATTTAAAAAATTAAAGTTCTTTTTTTTAAAACAAATAAAGTTTAAATATAATAAAATATAAAGAAAAACAACCAAAAAATATAAGTAATAAAAAAAACAAGATCTAAAAACTACCTCAAATTTTGCAAAATGAAAAGAGAAAAGAAAATAAAACTTTAACAAATTAACAGTTAGCGAAAAAACAAAAACAACATGGGAATAAATAAAAATAAAAAAAACATTTTTTAAAAGAATTTAACCGAATATAAAAAAAAAAAACATAAAACCCTTTTTTGTGTATGAAAATAACAACATATTTCTTACGATTTATAAACATATAAAGTTAAGAAAATTTTGAAAAAAAAAAAAAATAATGAAAACATGTAGAAATTGTATTAATTTTTTTTTTTAGTTTTAAATGTATTTATATAATATTAAAAAATATAATTAAGAATAAATATGTGTATGTAGTAATCCGATAAACAAAATCGTAAAACCTTATAATAAACTATAAAATAATAAACAATATTCATTTATAAAATCCACAAAAACAAAACAAAAAAAAAACATAAATAAACATGATCATTTAAGGGATCATTTGTAAATTTATTGTAAAAATTTAAAAGCGTTTTATTTCCAAATAGTAATAACTGGATTATAGTCCAGTCTACAATCTGGGCCTTAGTCTAGTTTATAGTCTGAAGTATAGTCTAGATAGTCTATAGTTTGGACTATAGTATAGTCTATAGTTTCGACTATAGTATAGTCTATAGTCTCGACTATAGTATAGTCTATAGTCTCGACTATAGTATAGTCTATAGTCTCGACTATAGTACAGTCTATAGTCTCGACTATAGTACAGTCTATAGTCTCGACTATAGTACAGTCTATAGTCTCGACTATAGTACAGTCTATAGTCTCGACTATAGTACAGTCTATAGTCTCGACTATAGTACAGTCTATAGTCTCGACTATAGTACAGTCTATAGTCTCGACTATAGTACAGTCTATAGTCTCGACTATAGTACAGTCTATAGTCTCGACTATAGTACAGTCTATAGTCTCGACTATTGACTATACAATAGTCGAGACCACAGTATAGTCTATAATGTCGACTATAGTATAGTCTCGACTATAGTATAGTCTATAGTCTCGAATAGTATAGTCTAGTCTCGACTATAGTATAGTCTATAGTCTCGACTATAGTATAGTCTATAGTCTCGACTATAGTATAGTCTATAGTCTCGACTATAGTATAGTCTATAGTCTCGACTATAGTATAGTCTATAGTCTCGACTATAGTATAGTCTATAGTCTCGACTATAGTATAGTCTATAGTCTCGACTATAGTATAGTCTATAGTCTCGACTATAGTATAGTCTATAGTCTCGACTATAGTATAGTCTATAGTCTCGACTATAGTATAGTCTATAGTCTCGACTATAGTATAGTCTATAGTCTCGACTATAGTATAGTCTATAGTCTCGACTATAGTATAGTCTATAGTCTCGACTATAGTATAGTCTATAGTCTCGACTATAGTATAGTCTATAGTCTCGACTATAGTATAGTCTATAGTCTCGACTATAGTATAGTCTATAGTCTCGACTATAGTATAGTCTATAGTCTCGACTATAGTATAGTCTATAGTCTCGACTATAGTATAGTCTATAGTCTCGACTATAGTATAGTCTATAGTCTCGACTATAGTATAGTCTATAGTCTCGACTATAGTCTCCGACTATAGTATAGCCTATAGTCTCGACTATAGTATAGTCTCGACTATAGTATAGTCTCGACTATAGTATAGTCTCGACTATAGTATAGTCTCGACTATAGTATAGTCTATAGTCTCGACTATAGTATAGTCTATAGTCTCGACTATAGTATAGTCTATAGTCTCGACTATAGTATAGTCTATAGTCTCGACTATAGTATAGTCTATAGTCTCGACTATAGTATAGTCTATAGTCTCGACTATAGTATAGTCTATAGTCTCGACTATAGTATAGTCTATAGTCTCGACTATAGTATAGTCTATAGTCTAGTCTGTAGTCTGGACTATAGTCTAGTCTATAGTCTGGACTATAGTCTCGACTATAGTTCAGTCTATATTCCGGACTATAGTCTAGTCTAAAATGTCAGCCTATAGTCTGGACTTTAGTTTAGTCTATAGTCCGGACTATAGTTTAGTCTATAGTCTGTACTATAGTCCAGTCTATAGTCTGTACTATAGTTTAGTCTATAGTCTGTACTATAGTTTAGTCTATAGTCTGCACTACAATTTAGTCTATATTCTGGTCTATAGTTTAGTCTATAGTTTAGTCTAGTCTATAGACTATAGTTTAGTCTATAGACTAGACTATAGTTTAGTCTATAGACTAGACTATACTCCAGACTATAGACTAGACTATAGTCCAGACTATAGATGAAACTATAGTCCAGATTATAGACTAGATTATAGTCCAGTCTATAGTCTGGACTATAGTCTAGTCTATAGTCTGTACTATAGTCTAGTCCATAGTCTGGACTAAAGCCTAATCTATATTCTAGACTATAATCTATTCTACAGTCTGGACTATAGTCTAGTTCTAGTCTAGAATATAGTCTAGTTTGTAGTGTGGCCTATAGTCTAGTCCACAGTCTGGACTATAGTCTAGTCCATAGTCTGGACTATAGTCTAGTCTATAGTCTGGACTTTAGATTAGTCTATAGTCTGGACTATAGTTTAGTCTATAGTCTGGACTATAGTTTAGTCTATATTCTGGACTATAGTTTAGTCTATATTCTGGACTATAGTTTAGTCTATAGTCTGGACTATAGTTTAGTCTATAGTCTGGACTATAGTTTAGTCTATAGTCTGGACTATAGTTTAGTCTATAGTCTGGACTATAGTTTAGTCTATAGTCTGGACTATAGTTTAGTCTATAGTCTGGACTATAGTTTAGTCTATAGTCTGGACTATAGTTTAGTCTATAGTCTGGACTATAGTTTAGTTTATAGTCTGGACTATTGTTTAGTCTATAGTCTGGACTATAGTTTAGTCCATAGTCTGGACTATAGTTTAGTCTATAGTCTGGACTAAAGTATAGTCTATAGTCTGGACTATAGTCCAGTCTATAGTCTGGACTATAGCCTAGTCTATAGTTTGGACTATAGTTTCATCTATAGTCTGGACTATAGTCTAGTCTATAGTCTGGACTATAGTCTAGTGTATAGTCTGGAGTATAGTTTAGTCTATAGTCTGGACTCTAGTCTAGAATATAATCTCGACTATAATCAAGTCTATAATCTGGACTATAGTTTCATCTATAGTCTGGACTATAATCTAGTCTATAGTCTGGACTATAACCTAGTCTATAGTCTGGACTACAGTCTAGTCTATAGCCTAGTTAATAGTCTGGACTATAGTCTAGTCTATAGTCTGGACTATAGTCTAGTATATAGTCCGGACTATAGTCTAGTATATAGTCCGGACTATAGTCTAGTATATAGTCCGGACTATAGTCTAGTATATAGTCCGGACTATAGTCTAGTATATAGTCCGGACTATAGTCTAGTCTGCAGTCCGGTCTATAGTCTCGACTATAGTTCAGTCTATATTCCGCACTATAGTCTAGTCTAAAATGTCGACTATAGTTCAGTCTATAGTCTGGACTATACTTTAGTCTATAATCTGGACTATAGTTTAGTCTATAGTCTAGTCTATAGTCTGGATTATAGTTTAGTCTATAGTCAGGACTATAGTTTAGTCTATAGCATGGAATATAGTCTAGTCTATAGTCTGGACTATAGTTTAGTCTATAGTCTGGACTATAGTTTAGTCTATAGTCTGGACTATAGTCTAGTCTATAGTCTGGACTGTAGTTTAGTCTATAGTCTGGACTATAGTTTAGTCTATAGTCTGGACTATAGTCTAGTCTATAGTCTGGACTATAGTTTAGTTTATAGGTTGGACTATAGTTTAGTCTATAGTCTGGACTATAGCTTAGTCTATAGTCTGGACTATATTCCAGTCTATATTCTGGCCTATAGTTTAGTCTATAGTCTGGACTACAGTTTAGTCTATAGTCTGGATTATGGTTTAGTCTATAGTCTGGACTATAGTTTGGTCTATAGTCTGGACTATAGTTTAGTCTATAGTCTGGACTATAGTTTAGTCTATAGTCTGGACTATAGTCTAGTCTATAGTCTGGACTATAGTCTAGTCTATAGTCTGGACTATAGTCTAGTCTATAGTCTGGGCTATAGTCTAGTCTATAGTCTGGACAATAGTCTAGTCTATAGTCTGGACTACAGTCTAGTCTGTAGTCTAGTCTATAGTCTGGACTATAGTCTAGTCTATAGTCTGGACTATAGTCTAGTCTATAGTCTGGACTATAGTCTAGTCTATAGTCTGGACTATAGTCTAGTCTACAGTCTGTACTATAGTCTAGTCTATAGTCTGGACTATAGTCTAGTCTATAGTTTGTACAATAGTCTAGTCTATAGTCTGGATTATAGACTAGTCTGTAGTCTGAACTATAATCTAGTCTATAGTCTGAACTATAGTCTAGTCTATAGTCTGGACTATAGTTTAGTCTATAGTCTGGACTATAGTTTAGTCTATAGTCTGGACAATAGTCTAGTCTATAGTCTGGACTATAGTCTAGTCTATAGTCGGGACTATAGTCTAGTCTAGTCTGGACTATAGTCTAGTCTATAGTCTCGACTATAGTATAGTCTATAGTCTCGACTATAGTATAGTCTATAGTCTCGACTATAGTATAGTCTATAGTCTCGACTATAGTATAGTCTATAGTCTCGACTATAGTATAGTCTCGACTATAGTATAGTCTATAGTCTCGACTATAGTATAGTCTATAGTCTCGACTATAGTATAGTCTATAGTCTAGTCTGTAGTCTGGACTATAGTCTAGTCTATAGTCTGGACTATAGTCTCGACTATAGTTCAGTCTATATTCCGGACTATAGTCTAGTCTAAAATGTCAGTCTATAGTCTGGACTATAGTTTAGTCTATAGTCTGGAATATAGTTTAGTCTATAGTCTGGACTATAGTTTAGTCTATAGTCTGGACTATAGTTTAGTCTATAGTCTGGACTATAGTTTAGTCTATAGTCTGGACTATAGTTTAGTCTATAGTCTGTACTATAGTCTAGTCTATAGTCTGTACTATAGTTTAGTCTATAGTCTGTACTATAGTTTAGTCTTTAGTCTGCACTACAATTTAGTCTATATTCTGGTCTATAGTTTAGTCTATAGTTTAGTCTATAGTTTAGTCTAGTCTATAGACTATAGTTTAGTCTATAGACTAGACTATAGTTTAGTCTATAGACTAGACTATACTCCAGACTATAGACTAGACTATAGTCCAGACTATAGATGAAACTATAGTCCAGATTATAGACTAGATTATAGTCCAGTCTATAGTCTGGACTATAGTCTAGTCTATAGTCTGTACTATAGTCTAGTCCATAGTCTGGACTAAAGCCTAATCTATATTCTAGACTATAATCTATTCTACAGTCTGGACTATAGTCTAGTTCTAGTCTAGAATATAGTCTAGTTTGTAGTGTGGCCTATAGTCTAGTCCACAGTCTGGACTATAGTCTAGTCCATAGTCTGGACTATAGTCTAGTCCATAGTCTGGACTATAGTCTAGTCTATAGTCTGGACTTTAGATTAGTCTATAGTCTGGACTATAGTTTAGTCTATAGTCTGGACTACAGTTTAGTCTATATTCTGGACTATAGTTTAGTCTATATTCTGGACTATAGTTTAGTCTATAGTCTGGACTATAGTTTAGTCTATAGTCTGGACTATAGTTTAGTCTATAGTCTGGACTATAGTTTAGTCTATAGTCTGGACTATAGTTTAGTCTATAGTCTGGACTATAGTTTAGTCTATAGTCTGGACTATAGTTTAGTTTATAGTCTGGACTATTGTTTAGTCTATGGTCTGGACTATAGTTTAGTCCATAGTCTGGACTATAGTTTAGTCTATAGTCTGGACTAAAGTATAGTCTATAGTCTGGACTATAGTCCAGTCTATAGTCTGGACTATAGCCTAGTCTATAGTTTGGACTATAGTTTCATCTATAGTCTGGACTATAGTCTAGTCTATAGTCTGGAGTATAGTTTAGTCTATAGTCTGGACTCTAGTCTAGAATATAATATCGACTATAATCAAGTCTATAATCTGGACTATAGTTTCATCTATAGTCTGGACTATAATCTAGTCTATAGTCTGGACTATAACCTAGTCTATAGTCTGGACTACAGTCTAGTCTATAGCCTAGTTAATAGTCTGGACTATAGTCTAGTCTATAGTCTGGACTATAGTCTAGTATATAGTCCGGACTATAGTCTAGTATATAGTCCGGACTATAGTCTAGTATATAGTCCGGACTATAGTCTAGTATATAGTCCGGACTATAGTCTAGTATATAGTCCGGACTATAGTCTAGTCTGCAGTCCGGTCTATAGTCTCGACTATAGTTCAGTCTATATTCCGCACTATAGTCTAGTCTAAAATGTCGACTATAGTTCAGTCTATAGTCAGGACTATACTTTAGTCTATAATCTGCACTATAGTTTAGTCTATAGTCTAGTCTATAGTCTGGATTATAGTTTAGTCTATAGTCAGGACTATAGTTTAGTCTATAGCATGGAATATAGTCTAGTCTATAGTCTGGACTATAGTTTAGTCTATAGTCTGGACTATAGTTTAGTCTATAGTCTGGACTATAGTCTAGTCTATAGTCTGGACTGTAGTTTAGTCTATAGTCTGGACTATAGTTTAGTCTATAGTCTGGACTATAGTCTAGTCTATAGTCTGGACTATAGTTTAGTTTATAGGTTGGACTATAGTTTAGTCTATAGTCTGGACTATAGCTTAGTCTATAGTCTGGACTATATTCCAGTCTATATTCTGGCCTATAGTTTAGTCTATAGTCTGGACTACAGTTTAGTCTATAGTCTGGATTATGGTTTAGTCTATAGTCTGGACTATAGTTTGGTCTATAGTCTGGACTATAGTTTAGTCTATAGTCTGGACTATAGTTTAGTCTATAGTCTGGACTATAGTCTAGTCTATAGTCTGGACTATAGTCTAGTCTATAGTCTGGACTATAGTCTAGTCTATAGTCTGGGCTATAGTCTAGTCTATAGTCTGGACAATAGTCTAGTCTATAGTCTGGACTACAGTCTAGTCTGTAGTCTAGTCTATAGTCTGGACTATAGTCTAGTCTATAGTCTGGACTATAGTCTAGTCTATAGTCTGGACTATAGTCTAGTCTATAGTCTGGACTATAGTCTAGTCTACAGTCTGTACTATAGTCTAGTCTATAGTCTGGACTATAGTCTAGTCTATAGTTTGTACAATAGTCTAGTCTATAGTCTGGATTATAGACTAGTCTGTAGTCTGAACTATAATCTAGTCTATAGTCTGAACTATAGTCTAGTCTATAGTCTGGACTATAGTCTAGTCTGTAGTCTGGACTATAGTCTAGTCTATAGTCTGGACTATAGTCTAGTCTATAGTCTGGACTATAGTCTAGTCTATAGTCTGGACTATAGTCTAGTCTATAGTCTGGACTATAGTCTAGTCTATAGTCTGGACTATAGTTAGGTCTATAGTCTGGACTATAGTTTAGTCTATAGTCTGGACTATAGTTTAGTCTATAGTATAGTCTATAGTATGGTCTATAGTCTTGACTATAGTCTATAGCTTGGACCACAATCTAGTCTATAGCTTGGCTTATAGTGTAGTTCATATTCTGGACAATACTGTGGCCTTTTGTCTATAGCCTGGACTATAGTCTAGTATAAAAATAAAATAAATAAAAAAAAATTATAAATTATAAAATATTTTATAATTAATTATAAAAATTTTATAAAATAAGAATTTTGTAAAACTATGTAGTTATTGTTTTCCCAGAAGAATTATTTTTTTTTATTTTTCAACCAAAAACTTTGATATCTGTTGCGTATCATAGGTATTTTAAGACTGATAACTTCAAAAGCAAATAGGAAAGCCCACAAACACTAGACTACAACACTACAAATTGTTGTAATATTAAACCATATGATCTATTTATTTTCAAAAATATTATCAAAAATAAGAACAAGTTTAACCATATGATAGACACAACACATGACGACGTCAATGTCGTCAGATGGGTACACAAGTGTTTGTTACCAAGATAAGATTAAATTTAAATGCATTGAATGAAAAAAAAACTCAAATAATCATAATAACAAAATAAATAATAATTTCTAAGCATATAATTCATATAAACTAAGTTTATTTGTAGTTATGTATGTATATAAATATGTAGTTGTTATTGGTATCTAAATTACTAACGGCTATGTTAATTTTAACTGATAATTTAATTTATAAATATGTTTTCGTAGCAGCTCTAATATTATATTACCAAATTTATATTTGTTATAAAGTTAACAGTAATTAACACTAAACTGTTTAGATTGATTAAATGTAAGGGAAGCACGTGATGTTTGAATTTTGATTAAGAGCTGAAAAGTTTGTTGGTTCGTATAACTTAGAAAATATGTATGTAGTATATGTATATATATTGACAAAACGGTCCAAAATTCAAAAATACTGAAAAACTACGATCACTTTTATTTTCCCTTAAATAAAAAATGTTTATATGAAATACTTATGTATGTAAAATTGCTTATAGATCCCTTAATGATTTAAAAAATAATGAAAACCTGTGAAAATTTTTATTTTCTTTTGGAAATCTAGTTTTATATGAAATATATAAAATCCACTGCAAATCCCTTAATAAGTTCCCATCTCTAATTTTCCAACAAAAGTAAATTTTTTATTGAAAAACTTAAAATCGACTGTAGTTGCTTTTAACCGGCCACAATGAGAAAAGTCCAATCAACTGGACTATAGACTAAACTATTATCTGGACTATGGACTAAACTATAGTTTGGATTTTAGACTTAACTATAGTCTAGACTATAGACTAAATTATAGTCTGGGCTATACTACAGTCTGGATTATGGACTAAACTACAGTCTGGACTATGGACTAAACTACAGTCTGGACTATGGACTAAACTACAGTCTGGACTATAGACTCAACTATAGTCTGGACTATAGACTAAACTATAGTCTGGACTATAGACTAAACTATAGTATGGACTATAGACAAAGCTATAGTCTGGACTATAGACTAAACTATAGTCTGGACTATAGACTAAACTATAGTCTGGAATATAGACCAAACTATAGTCTAAACTATAGTCTGTACTATTGACTAAACTATAGTGTGGACTATAGACTAAACTACAGGCTGTACTATAGACTAAACTATAGTCCTGACTATAGACTAAACTTTAGTCTGGACTATAAACTAAACTATAGGCTGGACTATAGACTAAACTATTGTCTGGACTATAGACTAAACTATAGTCTAGACTATAGACTAAACTACAGTCTGTACTATAGACTAAACTATAGTCCTGACTATAGACTAAACTTTAGTCTGGACTATAAACTAAACTATAGGCTGTACTATAGACTAAACTATAGTCTGGACTATAGGCTAAACTATAGTCTGGACTATAGACTAAACTATAGTCTGAACTATGGATTAAACTATGGACTAAAGACTAAACTATAGTCTAGATTAAACTACAGTCTGGACTATAGACTAAACTATAGTCTGGACTATAGACTAAACTTTAGTCTGGACTATAGACTAAACTATAGTCTGGACTATAGACTAAACTATAGTATGGACTATAGACTAAGCTCTAGTCTGGACTATAGACTAAACTATAGTCTGGACTATAGACTAAACTATAGTCTGGAATATAGACCAAACTATAGTCTAAACTATAGTCTAAACTATAGTCTGTACTATTGACTAAACTATAGTCTGGACTATAGACTAAACTATAGTCTGGACTATAGACTAAACTATAGTCTAACTATAGACTAAACTATAGACTATGCTAAAGTCAGGACTATAGACTAAACTATAGTCTAGATTAAACTACAGTCTGGACTATAGACTAAACTATAGTCTGGACTATAGACTAAACTATAGTCTGGACTATAGACTAAACTATAGTATGGACTATAGACTAAACTATAGTCTGGACTATAGACTAAACTATAGTCTGTACTATAGACTAAACTATAGTCTGTACTATAGACTAAACTATAGTCTGGACTATAGACTAAACTATAGTCTGGACTATAGACTAAACTATAGTCTGGACTATAGACTAAACTAGTCTGGACTATAGACTAAACTATAGTCTGGACTATAGACTAAACTATAGGCTAGACTATAGACTAAACTGTAGTATTGATTAAAAACTAAACCAAAGTCTGGACTACAGACTAAACTATAGTCTGGACTAGAGACTAAACTATAGTCTGGACTATAGAGTAAACTTTTGTCTGGACTATAGAAAAAAATATAGTCCGGAATATAAACTAAATTATAGTTTGAACTATAGACTATAATATAGTCTGGACTATAGACTAAGCTATAGTCTGGACTATAGACTAAACTATAGTCCTGACTATAGACTAAACTTTAGTCTGGACTATTAACTAAACTATAGGCTGGACTATATACTAAACTATAGTCTGGACTATAGGCTAAACTATAGTCTGGACTATAGACTAAACTATAGTCTATACTATACACAAAAGTATAGTCTGGACTATAGGCTAAACTATAGTCTGGACTATAGACTAAACTATAGTCCAGACTATAGACAAAAGTATAGTCTGGACTATAGACTAAACTATAGTCTGGACTATAGACTAAACTATAGTCTGGACTATAGACTAAACTATAGTCTGGACTATAGACTAAACTATAGTCTGGACTATAGACTAAACTATAGTCTGGATTAAAGACTACACTATAGTCGGGACTATAGACTAAACTATAGTCGGGACTATAGACTAAACTATAGTCGGGACTATAGACTAAACTATAGTCTGCACTAGAGACTAAACTATAGTCTGGACTATAGAGTAACCTTTAGTCTGAACTATAGACTAAATTATAGTCCGGACTATAGACTAAACTATAGTCCGGACTATAGACTAAACTATAGCCCGGGCTATAGACTAAACTATAGCACGGACTATAGACTAAACTATAGTTCGGACTATAAAATAAACTATAGTCTGGACTATAGACTAAACTATCATCTGGATTAAAGACTAAACTATAGTCTGGACTACAGACTAAACTATAGTCTGGACTATACACAAAACTATAGTCGGGACTATAGACTAAACTATAGTTTGGACTACAGACTAAACTACAGTGGAGACTATAGATAAAGCTAAAGTCCGGACTATAGACAAAACTATAGTCTGTACTGTAGACTAAACTATAGTCTGTACTATAGACTAAATTATAGTCTGCACTATAAACTGGACTTGCTGAATTGCTTGCAAATCTAGCAAGTAATTGAGCAAGCTAATACATTTTCTAATAACTTTTAAACATTCCTATTTTAGCTTTAATCACAATAACTAGAATTCCTCGAGCCCCTTAAACAAAGTTCCCAACGTGTTAACAGTGTAAACACATGTTCCCATTACCCGGTGAATGCCCTTAAACAAAACGAAGAAGACTTTTGACAGCAGCCAGCCGCACAAGAGAGAAAATAAAACATTTGACAAAAAATTCTACAATCAACGTGCAACTCAAAAAAATAAAAAAAAGTAAAAACAGACTCAAAAATATTTTGAAATAAAACTTGTAAATAAAAATTAACAAAGAAAATTAAAAGTAATTTTACTTAAATTTAAGTAAAAATGTCATTTGCTGCAAGACTATTAAAATTGAAACCAGCGGCGGCCGGTTTACAACGTTATGCAACCAGACCCCAAGGTCTGTCCGTGATTTACACAAGAGGCAACCAGTTGGCACGCAGCATCAATACACTAACATGGAAACGAAATTGGAATGGTGAGTTAACATATTCCTGAAGGTTTTGTGTAGTGAGATTTAAAGAATGAATATTTCTTTATAGGAGTAAATTATGTTCGTCATCTAAGTGCCGAAGCTGGCAGTCATAATATAAGAAACACCGAAAAGCCTTTGGGTACGCCGGATAAACATGAATTCCAAGCTGAAACTAGAATGTTGCTAGATATAGTGGCACGTTCTTTGTACTCGGAAAATGAAGTATTCGTTAGAGAATTAATTTCGAATGCTAGTGATGCTTTGGAAAAATTCCGCTATACCATACATACAGCAGGCGAACAGGAGAAAGATTACGAGGCTACCGATCGTGCGCTGGAAATACAAATTGCCACCGATAAACAGGCTATGCAATTGACTATACAAGATTCTGGTATTGGTATGACACGCGAAGAATTGGTCAATAATTTGGGTACCATAGCACGCAGTGGTTCAAAGAAATTTTTAGAACAAATTAAAGAAAAGGGTGCTGCCGCTGAAAATTCCTCTAATATTATTGGTCAATTTGGTGTGGGTTTCTATTCGGCCTTTATGGTAGCCGATAAGGTAGAAGTATTCACACGTTCCTCTAAGGCCAATTCACCCGGTCTCTGTTGGTCTACCGATGGTTCTGGCAGTTATGAAATACAAGAAGCTGAGGGTGTTGCACATGGTACAAAGATTGTTATACATCTTAAACCGGAGTGTCGTGAATATGCCGATGAGGATCGTATACGTTCGGTCATTAAGAAATATAGTAATTTTGTTGGATCCCCCATTTATTTGAATGGTCAACGTGCTAATGATATTCAACCATTGTGGCTGATGGAACCTAAAGAAGTTAGCCAAGAACAACATGATGAATTTTATCGTTTCATTGGTAATACCTTTGATACGCCACGTTTTGTTTTGCATTATAAGGTAAGGATGTCGTTACTATAGTCCAAACAATAGTCCGGACTTTAAACAAAACTATCTACTATAGTCGAGACTAGAAATCAAACTAAAGTCGATGCTAAAGAGCAAACTATAGTTGACACGATAGACCAATCTAAAGTCGAGACAATAGACCAAACTAGAGTCGAGAATATAGACCAAACTATTGACGAGACTTTAGACAAAACTACTATAATCGAGACTATACACCAAACAATAGTCGAGGCAATAGACCAAACTATAGTCGTGGCAATAGATCAAACTATAGTCGAGACTATAGACCAAACTATAGTTGAGGCTATAGACCAAACTATAGTTCAGACTATAGACCAAACATTATTTGATACTATACAGCAAACTATAGTCGGGGCTATAGACAAAACTGTAGTCGAGACTATAGACTAAACTATGGTCTCGACCATAGACCAAGTTATAATCTCTATAGACCAAACTATAATCGAGACTATAGACCAAACTATAGTCTCGATTATAGTTTCGTCTATAGAGACTATAGACCAAACTATAGTTGAGATTATAGACCAAACTATAGTTGAGACTATAGACCTTTTGACGAGACTTTAGACAAAACGATCTTCTATAATCGAAACTATAGACCAAACTGTAGTCGAGACTATAGACCAAGCTATAGTCTCTACTATAGACCAAACTATAGTCGAGACTTTCGACCAAACTATAGTCGACACCATAGACCAAACTATAGTCGAGACAATAGAACAAACTAAAGTCGAGACAATAGACCAAACAAGAGTCGAGAATATAGACCAAACTATTGACGAGACTTAAGACAAAACTATCTACTATAATCAAGACTATACACCAAACAATAGTCAAGGCAATAGACCAAACTATAATCGATGCTGAGACTATAGACCAAAATATAGTTGAGACTATAGAGCAAACTATAGTTGAGATTATAGACCATACTATAGTTCAGACTATAGACCAATTATTGTCTCGACTACAGATCAAACTATAGACTGGACTATATACTACTACATAGTCCTGTCTATAGACAAACCCTTAGTCTGCATCATAGACTTTTTTAACTTCAACTTCTTTTAAACAAATATTTTATATCTTTTTTTAGACTGATGTACCCCTTAGCATACGAGCTTTACTATATTTCCCCGAAGGCAAACCCGGTTTATTCGATATGACACGCGATGGTGATGTAGGTGTTGCCCTATATACACGCAAAGTTTTGATACAATCCAAAACCGCTAATCTAGTACCCAAATGGTTGCGTTTCGTTAAAGGTGTAGTCGATTCAGAGGATATACCACTTAATTTAAGTAGAGAACTATTGCAGAATAGCGCCCTAATCAGGTGAGTTTAATAAAGTTAAATAGTTTCTTTAATATTAACTTAATATTATTTCCTTTAAAGAAAATTGTCTGGAGTCCTAACCAGTCGCATTTTACGTTTCCTCTTGGATAAGGCCAATAAACAACCCTCAGAATATGAAGCTTTCTACAAGGATTATGGTCTATTCCTTAAAGAAGGCATTGTTACTTCACATGATCAAACGGAAAAGGAAAGTATTGCTAAATTGTTGCGTTTTGAATCGTCTAAAACAGCCGAAGGACAAAAAGTTTCTTTGGAAACCTATTGCTCTAATGTGGGTGAACAAAAGGATATCTACTATTTGGCAGCACCAAATCGTATCTTGGCTGAATCTTCGCCTTACTATGAGGGTTTAAAGAAACGTGGTGTTGAAGTTTTATTCTGCTATGAACCCTACGATGAATTGGTCTTAATGCAATTGGGCATGTTTAAGGACAAAAACTTGGTATCGGTGGAAAAGGAAATGCGTCAGGGAGCTGGTGGCGATGAGGTCAATGAGTTCGGTGAGGGTAGTTTATTAAGGTCACAAGTCGATGAGCTATTACCCTGGATAAAAGAGAAACTAGCCGGCAAGGTGGCCAATGTACGTGTCACTAACAAACTTGACTCACATCCCTGTGTGGTGACCGTCGAAGAAATGGCTGCTGCCAGACATTTTATACGCACCCAAAGTCACCAGCTGCCAGAGGAGAATCGTTATGCTCTTTTACAGCCACAATTGGAAATTAATCCAAAGTAAGTTTTTTTTTTTATTATTAATTCAGTGAAATTCTTTTTTATATATATTTTTCTTATTTTAGACATGAAATTATTAAAAAATTAAATAACTTACGTTCAAATGATGCTGAATTGGCTGAGTTATTGGTGCAGCAATTATTTGTTAATGCCATGGTGGGCGCTGGTTTAGCTGAAGATCCTCGCACTTTATTAACCAACATGAATGCTTTGTTGACCAAGGCTTTGGAAAAGTGTTAATTTTTTCGAAATTCTAGTTAATAATTCCATTAGTTTCAGTGTTTATTATTTAGGTTTTGTTTTATTAATAAATTAATAATAAAAAAATTATATATTTTTTACGCTTTAACCCTTTTAGAACCGAATTAATAGAATATTAAACAAATTCACAAATTCCCCTAGGGAAAGGTTTCGAAACTAAAGACTACTTTATAGTCTGGACTAAAGACAGCTTTATAGACTGGACTTGAGACTACTTTATTGTGTGGACTAAAGGCGAGACTGGATTATAGGCTGAACTATATAGACAGAACTGTACTCCGAACTATAGACTGGACTATATACTACTCTATTGTCTGGACTATAGACTACTCGATAGTCTGGACTATTGACTACTGTATAGTTTGGACTATAGACTACTGTATAGTTTGGACTATAGACTACTGTATAGTTTGGACTCTAGACTACTCTATAGTTTGGACTATAGACTACTCTATATTCTGGACTATAGATTACTCTATAGTTGGGACGATAGACTTTTCTATAGTCTGGACTATAGACAACTCTATAGTCTGGAATAGACAACTCTATCGACTGGAGTATACACTACTCTATAGTCTGGACTATAGACTACTCTATCGCCTGAACAATAGATAATAGTCTGTACGAAAGACTACTGTGTAAGCTGGATTATGGGCTACTCTGTAATCTGGATTATAGACTACCCTATAGTCTGGACTATAGACTACTCTATAGTCTGGACTATAGACTACTCTATAGTCTGGACTATAGACTACTCTATAGTCTGGACTATAGACTACTCTATAGTCTGGACTATAGACTACTCTATAGTCTGGACTATAGACTACTCTATAGTCTGGACTATAGACTACTCTATAGTCTGGACTATAGACTACTCTATAGTCTGGACTATAGACTACTCTATAGTCTGGACTATAGACTACTCTATAGTCTGGACCATAGACTACTCTATAGTCTGGACTATAGACTACTCTATAGTCTGGACTATAGACTACTCTATAGTCTGGACTATAGACTACTCTATAGTCTGGACTATAAACTTCTCTATAGTCTAGAATCTAGACTTATAAACTTCTCTACAGTCTGGACTATAGACTATTCTACAGTCTCGACTATAGACTACTCTACAGTCTAGACTATAGACTACTCTATTGTCTTGACTATAAGCTACTCTGGAATATTAACTTCTCTATAGTGTGGACAATAAGCTACTCTATCGACTGGAGTATTCACTACTCTATAGTCTGGAGTATAGACTACACTATGACCTGGACTATAAACTACTCTCTAGTCTGGACTATAGATAATAGTCTGTAGGAAAGACTACTGTGTAAGCTGGATTATGGACTACTCTGTAATCTGGATTATAGACTACTCTATAGTCTGGACTATAGACTACTCTATAGTATAGACTATAGACTTCTCTATCGACTGGACAATAGACTACTCTATCGACTGGACAATAAACTGCTCTATCTACTATAGACTAGACCATAGTTTGGACTATAGACTAGACCATAGTCTGGACTAAAGACTACTCTATAGCCTGAACTATAGACTACTCTACCTCCTGAACTATAGACTACTCTATAGCCTGGACTATTAAATACTCGCTAGACTAGACTATAATCCAGACTATAGGGTACTCTATAGTCTGGACTATAGACTACTCTGTAGTCTGGACTATAGACTACTCTATAGTCAGGACTATAGACTACTCTATAGTCTGAACTATAAACTACTCTATAGTCTGGACTATAGACTACTCTATAGTCTGAACTATAAACTACTGTGTAGTCTGGACTGTGTACTCCAGAGTATGGACAATCGAATAATCTACAGTTAATAGTCTGGATCATACACTACTCTGAACACTGCACTATACACTACTCTATAGTCTTTACTGGATATTTCCTTAAAACACATGGATTTCAAAAAATTATTGCAATTTCCAAAACCTTGTCTACAAATCTATTTTTCACTTTTAAAACACTTTGTAAACATTTATTTTTTGTATAAAACAATTGTATAAACACTTTATTACACATTATTGTTTAATTTTATAAAGTTATTTTGATTTTTATTGCAATTAAACACTGATATTTAAATTTTACAACATTTCTCTTTAACTATGACTTTTTAATTAAATGAAATGGCTTTTTCAATCACAATAGTTCAATTTTAATTTACAATAGAAATTTACCGTTTAACTGTGTTTAGTTGGTAGTCATTTGGCGGGCATGTTGGATTTTGTTTAAAATAGCAACACTGTGCTACAAAGTTTTAATAGTTTATTAAATGTAGTAGTCAGTATTATAGGCTGTATTACAGACATTAAAAGGGTTATTATATATTATATGGATATTTTGTAAAAAAAAAAAACAATAGGTATATACTTATAATGTAGAATTTAAAAATATGTATAATTATTTATTATAAACCTTTACTTTTCATTCTTATTAATTAGTTGGTAGTAATACACTGTGCTACAATCCGTATAGTTAGAGTATGCTGGGCTATAGTAGTCACAACTTTATATATATTTTAAAGATTTTTATTAATAAAAGTATATTCTTATAGCTAACAAATTAAAAAAAAATTATTTCCAGCTTATTTCTTTACTCCATTTGTATTAGTTTATTTAGTATTTGATGCATTTGCCATTCTTTGATATGCTTCAACAATCAAATAAGGATGTGTTTCCTGCATATTTTTCCAATCTTCAGTTTTCACCACTTCACTGGAATTGTCATTTATAAATTCTATAGCTTTTTCTCTTAATTCGAGTGCATTATGCCGATCGGCTAATATTAAAGTTTCAGCTGCTATATCAATAGATAGTTGGTCAAGTAATGTTTTCTCACACATTTCCTTTAGACCTTCCAAAGCGTATTTATCTGCTGCTACTAAAAGAAATTTCGCCATTTTGTATAGTTTTGTTACTACGCCAGTATAAATAAATAGTAACATTTCCTGTATGACCTCTGGATCAATATCCATTATTTCAACACGATTCAATTTATTCTCCTGCATTTCATGTTCAAACATGGCAGCAAATACCTTACTTCGTGCGGCCAATATAGCTTTATGTACATGAAATTCCTTGCCACCTCCAACTAATATAAAATCAGTGAGTTTTCCATTTTGAAATAGCATTCCGAAATCTTTGTTTAATTGAGATTTGGGCATGGCAAGTGGTAGACGGGTTATATTTATAAATTTAGCAACACTCATTTCAAAGCATATTGTCAACTTGTCTTCACATAACAGATCATTTATAATTTTAACGGAATGAATTTTTTGCATAGTATTTTTCCTGTCTGCTTTTATAGTAGCTGTATGACCATATTTTTCTTCTTGTTTTTCATTTAATATAGAAAATTTATATTTGAGCTTTGGTTCTAAAATTTCGGAGGGATCTGAATACAATAAATAGATTTCGATCCAATCCGCATTTGAAGTTGAACGTTTAATGTATAAAGAGAATTTATATTCTTCATATACATTGGAAGAAAATATTGGAGACTTCCATTCATCTATTAAATTAGAACAAGAAAGAAAATAACGTATGACCCATGTACAATTTATTCTTATAATCTCGTAATGTGTAAAACAATGGTTCTCGGTAAGAAATTCCTTGGAGTTTGATGATGACATTTTAACTGTTAAAAAAAAAAAATAAATTAAAAGATTAGTCTATAATTAAGAATAGTTTAAAAAGTAGAATAGCCTATAGTATTGACTAGATATTAGTCTAACAATAGATAAATCTATAATTCAGACTATAGATTAGTTTATAGACTATATAGTCTATAGTATAGAGTCTATACTATAGACTATAGAGTGGGTCTATAGTATAGACTATAGAGTAGTCTATAGTATAGACTATATAGTAGTCTATAGTATAGACTATAGAGTAGTCTATAGTATAGACTATAGAGTAGTCTATAGTATAGACTATAGAGTAGTCTATAGTATAGACTATAGAGTAGTCTATAGTATAGACTATAGAGTAGTCTATAGTATAGACTATAGAGTAGTCTATAGTATAGACTATAGAGTAGTCTATAGTATAGACTATAGAGTAGTCTATAGTATAGACTATAGAGTAGTCTATAGTATAGACTATAGAGTAGTCTATAGTATAGACTATAGAGTAGTCTATAGTATAGACTATAGAGTAGTCTATAGTATAGACTATAGAGTAGTCTATAGTATAGACTATAGAGTAGTCTATAGTATAGACTATAGAGTAGTCTATAGTATAGACTATAGAGTAGTCTATAGTATAGACTATAGAGTAGTCTATAGTATAGACTATAGAGTAGTCTATAGTATAGACTATAGAGTAGTCTATAGTATAGACTATAGAGTAGTCTATAGTATAGACTATAGAGTAGTCTATAGTATAGACTATAGAGTAGTCTATAGTATAGACTATAGAGTAGTCTATAGTATAGACTATAGAGTAGTCTATAGTATAGACTATAGAGTAGTCTATAGTATAGACTATAGAGTAGTCTATAGTATAGACTATAGAGTAGTCTATAGTATAGACTATAGAGTAGTCTATAGTATAGACTATAGAGTAGTCTATAGTATAGACTATAGGAGTAGTCTATAGTATAGACTATAGAGTAGTCCATAGTATAGACTAAGAGTAGTCTATAGTATAGACTATAGAGTAGTCTATAGTATAGACTATAGAGTAGTCTATAGTATAGACTATAGAGTAGTCTATAGTATAGACTATAGAGTATCTATAGATAGACTATAGAGTAGTCTATAGTATAGACTATAGAGTAGTCTATAGTATAGACTATAGAGTAGTCTATAGTATAGACTATAGAGTAGTCTATAGTATAGACTATAGAGTAGTCTATAGTATAGACTATAGAGTAGTCTATAGTATAGACTATAGAGTAGTCTATAGTATAGACTATAGAGTAGTCTATAGTATAGACTATAGAGTAGTCTATAGTATAGACTATAGAGTAGTCTATAGTATAGACTATAGAGTATCTATAGTATAGACTATAGAGTATTCTATGTATAGACTATAGAGTATTATCGTATACTATAGTATTATAGTATAGACTATAGAGTATTCTACAGTGTAGACTATAGAGTATTCTATAGTATAAAGTAGTCTATGGTATAGAATATAGAGTAGTCTATAGTATAGACTATAGAGTAGTCTATAGTATAGACTATAGACTACTCTTTAGACAATAGAGTAGTCTATAGTATAGACTATAGACTACTCTTTAGACAATAGAGTAGTCTATAGTATAGACTATAGTGTAGTCTAAAAGCCATACTATTTATTAGTCTATACTCCAAACTATAGATTAGTCAGTCTACAATCCAAACTATAGAATAGTTTATAGTCAACATTATAGACTAGTCTTTAATCCATACTATTAACTACTATTTAGTATGGAGTAAGTATATCTATATAGTACAATAAAGCTCGGACTATTGAGTATATTATAATATAAAAAATAACATTTATAAAACTTACATTTATTCCTTTTAAAAACACTTATTGAGAGAAGAAAATAGAGTATATATACATACTATACATCAAGGCGAATTCAGATAAGGTGGTGGCAGTTCTGCAACAACAACATTTTACATGTATTTTGTTTTTGCATTTGGTTTGCGTAGTGGTAAAAAACCATAAGTAAGGCGAATTCATTTCATGAAAAATTTTTGTAAAATTTTTATATATTATTAAAAAATAGACATAAAAATATTAAAGTTTCTGAAGAAAATATATTCTGAATTGAATATTGCTTCAAACGAAAAATTCTTTACCGGCAGATTAATTTGTAAAATTTAAGTAAGTGCCTGAAGTTAAGTAAAACTTAATTTTTTGGTGAAAAATAAACTTAAAAAAGTACATATTCAAGAAAAAATTATATTACGAATGAATGAATCTTTGTTGCGAATGGATAATTCTACTCCGGCGGAGTAATTTTCAATATTTGGCCATAATGTAGCAGCCTCCGGACGGGTAAATACCTCATATGGGTTCTGTTATATAAAGCGTTCCGGAACAGACTTTTTTTTTTAGTTAATCACTTTATCTACATAGTGTATATATAAAAAAATATTGTTTAATTTGTTAACATTTAATAGATTTCAAAATAAAGCCATAATGTAAAAGTAAACTGCCGCTGTTCGGCTAAATTCTTCATATGTGTAGTGTTACGGAATAGATTTTTTTAGTTAATCACGTTATCTACACAATGTTAATATAAAATATAAAACAATATTGTTTAATATGTTAACATTTAATAGAAAAAAATATTTTTCTTAAATAACATATTTGTATACATACCAATTATGCCATTATTTAAATAAAATGATATTTGTTTACGAGATGCTTGGTATTTTTAGATTTTTTACATAAATAATTCAAAATATTAACGAAGTTTTTCTCCGTTTAACGGAAATTTTTAAATATAAAAATGTAAACAATAACAAACTTTGACAGCTACGTAAATCAGGCGAATTAGGAAAAAATTATCAGCTGATTGAATAACACCACCAAGGCGAATTGAGATAAGGTGGTGTTATTCAATCAGCTGATTATTTTTTTCCTCACTTGACTGGTACGCACTGATGTCAGAGTTTGTTATTGTTTACATTTTTTATATTTAAAAAAGACAAAAACTTCTTTAGTATTTTGAATAATTTATGTAAAAAATCTTAAAATACAAAACATTTTGTAAACAAATATTTTTCTTATATAAATAATGAATAATTTGTACGCATGTACCAACTTAATATAACAATAATATTTTTTCTATTAAATGTTAATAAATTAAACAATATTGTTTTATATTTTATATTTACATTTTGTAGATAACGCGAATAACTTAAAAATTATGTTCCGGAACACTTTATATAAAACCCCACGAGTTATTTACCCGACCGGCGGCAGCTGTCTTCTATGTAATGGTTAAATTTTTAGATCTAAAAAAAAATTAATAAATTGTTTTATATTTACACTGTGTATAACTAACAAAATTCTGTTCCGGAACGCTTTTTATAACAAACCCCATATGAGGTATTTACCCGTCCGGCGGCAGCTGACTACAACGTGTAAATCTTTAAAATTGCTCCGCCGGAGTAGAATTTTCCATTTACAACAAAGATTCTTTCATTCGGTATATAATTTTTCCGTAAATTTTTACATTTTTATGTTTATTTTTCACAAAAATATTAATTTTTCATTATTTTGGGCACAAACTTAAGTACTGCAAAATTAATTTGCCGGAGTAGAATTATTCCACTAATTATTCTTCACAAAATTTAGTATTTTTATGTGTAGTTTCTATAAAATATAAAAATTTCACAAAATATTTTCATTAAATGAATTCGCCGCAATTATTGTTTTTGACATCAGTGCGTACCAAATGCAAAAACAAATTACATGGAAAATTTTGTTGTTGCCGAACTGCCACCACCTTATCGCCTTGAACACCACCTTATCTGAATTCGCCTTGCACTGATGACAAAAACAATAATTGCGGCGAATTCTTTTAATGAAAATATTTAATGAAATTTTTATATTTTATAAAATAAATACACATAAACTCAGTGCGTGCCAGTCAAGTGAAGAAAAAAAAAATAATCAGCTGATTGAATAACACCACCTTATCTAAATTCGCCTTGGTATTACAGAAGCTTATATTTGTATTGCAGATATTTATTTGTAGTTGTATTTTAGAACTAATAACACAAGTTTACAAATTAATATTTTTTGTTTGCTCATGGAATGAAACATATATTTTTGGAAAGGGCTATCTATGTCCGGTGGTTTATTTACTAATTTTAATTTTTTTCCCTCTTCAGTAGTGCTGGAAAAATATTTGAAAATGAGAATTGTTTTTTGGGTACCTGCACCTGTTTTGGGAACCTAACAACCAACTCAGAAAAAAAATTCAATAATATAAAATTTAGGAATTTCTTAACCCATTTTTTACCACTTTTTTAGTTTTTTACCCGATTTTTAGTAATTGTTTTGTTACGTTTTAAAAAAAAAATAAATAATTTCGAACAAATTATTGACATTTTATTCCAGAATTACAAACTTACGGATCTAGATTTATCCCCCATAATTCATTTCATACATTCAAGATTAAGATTATTGCAACGTAATTTTTAATATTTTCGTGACAGGAATCCATTTTTAGAGTGTTGTTAGGAAGACCAGTAAAATTTTTTGAAATAATGCTATATTTTATAAAAACAATTAAAATTAAATGCAAATTTTGTAAAAAAAACTAATGTTAAAAATCAATTTTAATTGCACAAAAACAAAATTCTAAATAAATTTTACAATAAAACAAGTAGAAAAGTATAGTCGGGCATGGCCGACTATATAATACCCTACACCATGAGTATATTTTAAAAATTTTTATTTTTCGCAAAGAAACTTTTATGTTGAATTTTACGTTAATTCCAAAGTATTTAAGCAATTTATTGATAAAAAACAAATTTTATAAATGAGGCTTTATATAGGAGTATAGGTCAAACATGGGCCGATCCTCATTAAATTTGGGCAAAGGATATATTTTTAAATAATAGTTAATTATGTTGAGTTTCATTGCGATACAAATGGTTACAAGTAGGGTTCTATAGTTCAAACGAAAAGTCGACTTTTCGACTTTTTGCATTTAGTTAAAAGTCGACTTTTCGACCTTTCGACTTTTTCCATTTTATGAAAAGTCGATTTTTCGACTTTTCGACCTTTTTCATTTATTTAAAAGTCGACTTTTAGACTTTTCGACTTTTAGTATTATATAAATGGTCGACTTTTTCCGACTTTTCGACTTTTTTCGACTTTTTCCGACTTTTTCCGACTTTTTTCGACTTTTTCCGACTTTTCGACTTTTCGATTTTTTACGACTTTTTACGACTTTTTGACTATTTTCGACTTATTTCGACTTTTTTCGACTTTTTTCGACTATTTTTTTACTTTTTTCGAGTTTTTCCGACTATTTTAGAGTTTTTGACCTCTTTTCCACTTTTTTAAAATTTTCGACTATTTTCGACTTTTCGACTTTTTCCGACTTTTTTCGACTTATCGACTTTTTTCGACTTTTTTCGACTTATCGACTTTTTTCGACTTTTCGACTTTTATTTACAAAGTCGACTTTTCGACTTTTTTCATACACGATAGTCGAGTTATCGACTTTTTGGAACAAAATAGTCGACTTCGACTTTTTTCGACAAAAAGTCGATTGTTCGATTATTCGAAAGTCGATTTATAGAACCCTAGTTACAAGTCAATTTTAGACGTTTAAGACATTTTTTGAAGGGGGGTTTGTATGGGGGCTAGGGTCAAATAAGGGCCGATCATTACGAAAATATGCAGTGTCATTTATACTTATATAAAACTTATTTGTGCCAATTTTTAGAGAGATAATAGTATATTTGACGTAATTATGGCATAAAAAGCCCAAATCGGGAGGTACGGTAGTATGGGGGCTAGGTGAAATAATGGACCGATTTCAACCATTTTCAATAGGCTTCGTCCTTCGTGCCAAAAAACATGCTTGGTCAAAATTTCATCAAATTATCTTGAAAATTGCGGCCTGTACCTTGCGCACAAGGTTTACATGGACAGCCAGCCAGCCGGACAGGCGGACGGACATGTCTTAATCGACTCAAAATGTGATTCTGAGTCGATCGGTATACTTAAAGGTGGGTGTAGGACCAATATTTTTGTGTGTTACAAACATCAGCACAAACGTATAATACCCTCCCCACTATAGTGGTGTAGGGTATGACGTTTGTTATCAAGACAACGTTGTCTAAACAATTGTTTAGACAACACTGTCATAACGGCGTTATAACGCTAATAAATGCCATCTGTACCTGCTAATTTTTTATTATGATAACAATTTGACGTTTAGCATAATAAATATTTGTTGGGGTTACATATGATATATTATATCGATATTTTGTTAAAAAACAATACATATATTCTTATAATGTAGAATTTAACAAGTAAGAAATTATAGTCGGGCGAGGCCGACCATATAATACCCTACACCTGTTACAAAAAAAAAAAATGTGATTTAGTTTTCATAATAAAGCATTTAAGTTGAATTGAACCTTGCCTCAGATATACTTAAGCCATTTATTGTTGAATAAAATTGTGGACATTTAAGTCGAATTTTGAAGGGGGCTTTGAATAGGAGCTATTGTCAAATGAGACCCTTTAATTAAAAAATTCATGAGGATCATCAAGGCTAGTATAGAACTTGGTTTTTTAACTTTTTGTCGAGATACGAGTATATTAAACATAATTATGAACTTAAAAGCCCTATTAGTCCGGTTCAGTTGTATGGGGGCTAGTTGAAACAATGGACCGATGTTAACGATTTTCAATAGGCTTCGTCCCTGGGACAATAGAAGATCATGTACCAAATTTCATTGAATTAACTTCAAAATTGCGACCTGTAGTTTGATTATAAGGTTTACAAGCCCTATTCGGGGGTTCAGTTGTATGGGGGCTAGGTGAGATAATGGACCGATATTAACCATTTTCAATAAACTCCGTCTCTGGTACCATAGAAGATCGTATGCCAAATTTCATTGAATTATCTTCAAAATTGCGACCTGTAGTTTGATTATAAGGTTTACAAGCCCTATTCGGGGGTTCAGTTGTATGGGGGCTAGGTGAGATAATGGACCGATTGTAACCATTTTCAATAGGCTTCGTCCCTGGGACAATAGAAGATCATGTACAAAATTTCATTGAATTATCTTCAAAATTGCGACCTGTAGTTTGATTACAAGACGGACGGACATAGCTAAATCGACTCAGAAAATGATTCTAAGTCGATTGGTATACTTTAAGTTGGGTATAGGACCAATATTATTGTGCGTTACAAACATCAGCACAAACCCAATATACCCTCTCCACTAAAGTGGTGTAGGGTATAAAAATATAGTTATTTACTATAAACCTTTACTTTTCATTCTTATTAATTAGTTGGTAGTAATACACTGTGCTACAAAGTTGTAATAGCTTTTAAAATCCGTATAGTTAGAGTATGCTGGGCTATAGTAGTCAGAACTTTATATATATTTTAAAGATTTTTATTAATAAAAGTATATTCTTATAGCTAACAATTTAAAAAGATTTATTTCCAGCTTATTTCTTTACTTTCCATTTGCCATTCTTTGATATGCTTCAACAATCAAATAAGGATGTGTTTCCTGCATATTCTTCCAATCTTCAGTTTTCACCACTTCACTGGAATTGTCATTTATAAATTTTATAGCTTTTTCTTTTAATTCGAATGCACTAAGCCGATCGGCTAATATTAAAGTTTCAGCTGCTATTTCAATAGATAGTTGTTCACATAACTTTTTCTCACACATTTCCTTTAGACCTTCCAAAGCATATTTATCTGCTGCTACGAAAAGAAATTTCGCCATTTTGTATAGTTTTGTTACTACGCCAGTATAAATAAATAGTAACATTTCCTGTATGACTTCTGGATCAATATCCGTTATTTCAACACGATTCAATTTATTCTCCTGCATTTCATGTTCAAACATGGCAGCAAATACCTCACTTCGTGCGGCCAATATAGCTTTATGTACATGAAATTCCTTGCCATTTCCAACTAA
Organism: Lucilia sericata; assembly: GCF_015586225.1. Lineage (NCBI taxonomy): Eukaryota > Metazoa > Arthropoda > Insecta > Diptera > Calliphoridae > Lucilia > Lucilia sericata. Next base: position 69,152 of record NW_023995078.1, on the reverse strand, counting down.
TATAAAATCAGTGAGTTTTCCATTTTGAAATAGCATTCCCAAATCTTTGTTTAATTCAGATTTGGGCATGGCAAGTGGTAGACGGGTTATATTTATAAATTTAGCAACACTCATTTCAAAGCATATTGTCAACTTGTCTTCACATAACAGATCATTTATAATTTTAACGGAATGAATTTTTTGCATAGTATTTTTCCTGTCTGCTTTTATAGTAGCTGTATGACCATATTTTTCTTCTTGTTTTTCATTTAATATAGAAAATTTATATTTGAGCTTTGGTTCTAAAATTTCGGAGGGATCTGAATACAATAAAAAGATTTCGATCCAATCCGCATTTGAAGTTGACCGTTTAATGTATAAAGAGAATTTATATTCTTCATATACATTGGAAGAGAATATTGGAGACTTCCATTCTTCTATTAAATTAGAACAAGAAAGAAAATAACGTATGACCCATGTACAATTTATTCTTATAATCTCGTAATGTGTAAAACAATGGTTCTCAGTAAGAAATTCCTTGGAATTTGATGACATTTTAACTGTTAAAAAAAAGAAATTAAAAGATTAGTCTATAATTAAGAATACTTTAAAAAATAGAATAGCCTATAGTGTTGACTAGATATTAGTCTAGTAATAGATAAATCTATAATTCAGACTATAGGTTAGTTTATAGACTATATAGTCAATAGTATAGACTATAGAATAGTCTATAGTATAGACTATAGAATAGTCTATAGTATAGACTATAGAATAGTCTATAGTATAGACTATAGAATAGTCTATAGTATAGACTATAGAATAGTCTATAGTATAGACTATAGAATAGTCTATAGTATAGACTATAGACCACCTTTAAATTTGTGCCCAAAATTATGAAAAAAAAGTATTTTTGTGGAAAATAAACAAAAAAAAAAATTTTAAATTTACGGAAAAAATATATACCGAATGAAAGAATCTTTGTTGTGAATGGAAAATTCTACTCCGGCGGAGTAATTTTGGAAAGCAAAAACGTGTTTTTGTTACCCCGCTCAAAATTTACCTTGCTTTGTTTTATGATGATTCCCAATATATTTTAAGTCTAGCCGTTCGTGAGCTGGATCAAATTTTTGGAACAATAAACCCAAAATGGGGTATCGCTTGGGGGTATGTGCTCATAATTGTTAGGTTTTTTATTAATATAAATAAAATGTATGCAAAGTTTTACAAATTTTGCTCACCACTAGATCTTTCGAATGAAGAATTTAAAAAAATAACTAAAAAGAGACTTTTGTAACCGGTCCACCTCATATATATATATATATATATGTATATATATATATATATATATATATATATATATATATATATATATATATATATATATATATATATATATATATATATATATATATATATATATATATATATATATATATTATATTGTACAAATTACAAACAGAGTCACAAACTTATATGTAGCCTTCTCACACTTATTAAACTTACATTTATTCCTTTTAAAATCACTTAGTGGACTGAATAGTAAAGTATTTCATTCTTTGTGTTTGCGATTAGAACATAAAATATATACATATTATACTTATTGCGTTCTTCCCCTTTTTCTTTTTAACAAAAGACAATTGCAGCTGTGTTTATTTTTTTTTTGTAAAATGCGTTTAAAACGTCACATTAAAAACAACCCTGTGTACACGTCTTTTTGAAATGATACCGTTAAACTGTGTTTAGTTGGTATAATCGTAAGCAGGCATGTTTGGCAGCTGTCAACAAATATTACGAATTAGGGTTCTATAGTTGAAACGAAAAGTCGACTTTTCGACCTTTTTCATTTAAGTAAAAGTCGACTTTTCGACTTTTTTTATTTTATGAAAAGTCGATTTTTCGACTTTTTTCATTTTAATAAAAGTCGACTTTTAGACTTTTCGACTATAAGTATTTTATAAATAGTCGACTTTTCAACTTTTTTCGACTTTTCGATTTTTTCGACTTTTTGACTATTTTCGACTTCTTTCTACTTTTTTCCGTCTATTTTTTTTTACTTTTTTCGAGTTTTTCCGACTATTTTAGAGTTTTTCGACTTTTTTCGACAAAAAGTCGATTGTTCGATTATTCGAAAGTCGATTTATAGAAACAAACCGAAGAAAAATAAAACAAACCAAATAAAACATCATGCAGTGGTGTTATTCAATCAGCTGGTAATTTTTTTCTTAATTCGCCTGGTTTACGTAGCTGTCAAAGTTTGTTATTGTTTACTTTTTTATATTTAAAAATGTCCGTTAAACGGAGAAAAACTTCGTTAATATTTTGAATTATTTATGTACTCACTTAAATTTTGCAAATTAATCTGCCGGAATAGAATTTTTCGTTTGAAACAAACATTATTCAATTCAGAATATATTTTCCTCACAAATTTTAATATCTTTATCTTTATTTTTAATAAAATATAGACTTTTTACAAAAAATTTTCATCAAATGAATTCGTAGTACTCACAAATTTTAATATCTTTATTTTTATTTTTTAATAAAATATAAACTTTTTACAAAAATTTTTCGTCAAATGAATTCGCTTCGGCTTAGCTTTTGAGCCGAAAGAATTCGGCGGCGGCGCGGCTTGCAAAATATTACCGTCGGCCAGCCGCCGCCGATTTGAGCCGTCTCGGCTTGTATCTCTGCACTGGACTATCTGATTATATGTATATTACATCACAGTCTCGACTATAAGTTACTCTACAGTCTGGACTATAGACTACCCTATAGTTGAATTATTATAGATCATAGACTAATATATAGTCTGGACTACAGACTAATTTATAGGCTGGATTATAGAAATAGAATTTAAAATTTTAATAAATTATCAATTTCTGAAATATCTACCTACAATTTTCAGAAATTATTTATAAAATTTAAAAACATAAACATATATAAAAGAATTGTTGAAATACAATTACAAAGTTCACAAATATAATTGAAAATACGTATCTAGTTTACAAATCATAGATTTTGCGCCAAAATTTGAAAGAAAAATTTTTATTTTATTTAATTATAAAGTATTTATTGGTAGAAGTATTAACTTAAAACTAACAATTATTAAAAAAAAAGTAATTCACCCCTCTCGGTATCAAATATTTTAAAATTTTCCTTTTGCTTGCTTTTATTTCATTTCGTTTTTCGAAGTTTTCTTGGAGTTTAGTTTAATTGCTAAACTTATTTTTTGCCAACATTTCATATAACTCAGTAATTAAATTTGGATGCGTTTTGATCATATTTTTCCAATCCTGAGTTTTCATAACTTCAGTAGCATGTGTATTTATAAATACCAAAGTAGATGCTTTTAAATCAAATGTAGTATAAAGATCGGCAAACAATAAAGTTTCAACTGCTGTATGAATCGATAGTTTGTCCTTTAGTTTGATCTCACACATTTTTTGCAGACTTTCTAAAGCGTATTTATTTGCTGCTGGCAAAAGAAATTTAGCCATTTCATCTAGGTTTTCCACTTTGTCGGTATAAATAAATCGCAAAAGTTCCTGCAGTACGTTTGATGCAATATCCGCTATTTCAACACGATTCTCCAGCATTTCAAGCTCAAACATTTCGTCAAATACTTCACTTCGTGCGGCCAATATAACTTTATTTACATAAAATTCCTCTCCATCTGCAACTAATGTAACATCAGGGAATTTTTCACTTTTAAAAATATTAACAAGATCTTTGCTTAAAGTAGATTTTGGCAACATATCTGTTTGATTAGAAATATTAATTACTTTTACCAAAGTACTTATTTCAAAGCATATTGTCAACTGGTCCCGGGGTAATAGTAGATTATCTTTATTCAATATAAATGATTCATAAATCTCAGCAATTTGATATGAACTACTATTATTGAAAGTTAGAGTGCCCGTATTTACATATGATTCTTCTTGATTTTCGTTTAATATAGAAAATTTATATTTGTATTTTGGGTTCATAATTTTAAAGGGATTTATACATAATAAATACCCTTTATAAATATTATTTGTACCACGTATAATACATAAAGAGAATTTGAAATCGTCATAAACATTGGAAGAAAATGTTGAGGATTTCCATTCATCTATTAATTGGCAACAAACGCTAAAATCATTTATGATCCATTTACAATTTTCTTCTATAATCTCACTACGTGTGTTACACCAATTCTTGTTTATAGATTCCTTGGGTTTTAATGCCATTTTTACTGTTAGAAAAAAAAAAAAAAACAGATTATATATTTAAATTACTATTTAGTCTATAAAGTAGCTCACTATATATTAGTCTATTGTCCAAAATTAAGATTAGTTTATTAGCCAAATTAAGAGTACCTAGCCTATAGTCCGACTATATATAAGTATATGGCCCAAACTACCTATACAGTAGGCTATAGTCCAAACTATGGATTGGTATATATTCCAGACTATTGTTTCGTCTAAGTCCATACTATAAATTTGACTATAATTTAGACCATAGATAGGTAGATTCCAGACTATAATGCAGCCTGGATTCTAGATTATAGACTAGTCAGTCTATAGTCCAGAGTATTAGCCTATAATCCTGAGTACATATACATAGACTAGTATATAGTCCAGAGTATTAGCCTGTAATCCTGAGTACATATACATAGATTAGTCTACAGCTCAGAATATAGATGTCTATAGTACAGACTATAGTCCAGATTATAGACTCATCTATAGTCCAGACTATAGACTCATCTATAGTCCTGACTTTAGACTCATCTATAGTCCAGAGTTTAGATCAAAACATAGACCATATTATATATGAGTCTATAGTCGGGACTAACAAGTTATCTAGAGTGTTCAGACTACATAGCAGTCTAAAATCCACTCTACAAAGTAGTCTAAAGTAAACACTACAAAGTTGTCTAAAGTCCAGTTTAAAGAGATGTTTATAATCTCGAATATACAATAGTATAGAGTCCAACCTATAGACTAAGGAGTAGCCTGAACAATAGACTGAAGAATAGTTTATAACCCAGACTAATAAGTAGTCTAGAATCGATTATAAGGTAGTTTAAAGTCTAGACTACAGAATGTATAATATTATTAAAAGAACACTTATAAAACTTACATTAATTTCGTTTTAAACCACTTTGAGAAGAAAGCTTGCAAAAAAAAACACTTGCTTCTTTTTTAAAACGCGATCGCAAATTTCGTGTGTGTATAACTATATAGGAATATCTGAGAAAAAATGGTAAATTTTCCTATGAAGACAATGTTCTTCCCCGACTTCTGAATTATTTAAGCTGTGTTCATTTATGCTAAACCAACTAAACACATTTTTCAAAACATCAACATCAATACAACTCTGTATAAATACCTAAAAAATGTCAATAATAACGATTGTAAACAAAATAATGGTGATTGTCTTTACTAAACACAACACGTATGGCAACATTGTACTGAAATTTACTATTGTTGTTATTGTTTCTCTCACGGAAGTTTACCCAACTAAGAAGAACAGCCAATAAGAATAAAGCTTCTAAAAAGGGCAACAACGAACAAGTCATATGACTGCTTTAGAAGCAAGTAAAACGAATAAGCTATAGAGTGCTGTTAAGCTGAAAACACATTAGAGTGAAAGAAAGAGTTAGTGGAAACAAAGAGAGTGTGTAAATAAGACAACAACTGAGGGCAAAATACCCGATACGAATTGATGTAGGTGAGTAAAAAGTAAGTGGAATAGCAGTCAGCGACCAACCAACAAAGCGTGCTTCGCAAACTCCTAAGAGCAACCGAAAAAAGGCCAAACAAAAACTTACAAGTTTTTGAAAACTTAGAAAAAATCAAATAATTCATTTTTTTGACAAGTGAGTGTGTTAGAAAACATGAAAAGAAAAATAAACAAATTGAGAAAAAATAGTGTTTAAATTGAAAAAAAAAAAAACTTAAAATATTAAAAAATGTACTAAAAAAAACGATTAAGCTGCCACGACTTAAAACTTTTGCTCTTAAAATTCGCTTAATAAAAAGAGAAAAGTGTAAAGGAGGAGGTGAAAATGTGCTAAGAGAGTAATTTGTTGAAAGAAAAAAACGAAAATTTTGAGCAAAACACATCACATGACTGGAATTTTTTAAAGTTTTATTTGGAATTTTTTTTGTTTAAATTTTATTTAAATTTTAAAACAAAAGCTAAGTTGTTAACAAAAAACAGGAATTTTTTAAATCTTTTTTTAACAAGAGTTAGTTACATCTCTTAAAAAAAAGACAAAAAACAAGCAAAAGACTCATTTAAAATAAAAAGAGCTTTTCAAAAAAAAAGTGTGTTTAAAAGAAATTTGCAAAAATTTCACTACAAATTCTAATAAACTTTAATAAAATTGTTAAAATTTTTGTTAATTTATAAACAAAATTTCTTTTTGTAATATTTTGTTTAAAAAGAAGAAGAAGCAGCAGAAGTATGACATGAATGAATGACAACGTCACATTTTTACTTTAGTTCTTTGTTGTTTTTTCCTTCTCTGCTTTGCTTTTCAGTTAAATCTACTCTATAAAGTTGCCAGATTTAACGTATTTTGCTAATATTTTGACGTTTTTTATAGCAAAATTAGCAAATATAGTTTTTTTTGAATTTTTCTTTAAAAGTGTTAAGATTTTAGACAAATTTAAAAAGTTTAAAAGGGAAATTAATGTTATTAAAGAAAATATTGTTTTTTTTTTAAGGAAAATCTTCAGTTTTCTTTAGAAAAATCTTTAAAAAAAGTTAAAATTCTATTCGAAAAATGTTTTAAATATAATATTCTATAGAAAATTTCTACTACAATGTTATTTTTCTATAGAAAACCATTAGTTTATAAAAATATATGTTAATAAAATTTTCTCTAAGAGAAAGTTTAATGTTTCTATAGAAAAAATTTTCTTGAAAGTAAAGATTTTCTGCAAAATTCGTTTAAAAAGTCTTAGAAATGTTGCTTTTTTAAAAAAACTGTTTATTAAGGTTAAAATTTTTAAAAAATTTTTAAATTTCTGTATAGTTTACAAAATTTTTTAACTAAAAATGACAAATTTAATGAAAGTTTTCTTCAAATAACAAATTTCTTGTTATTAAAAGTACAAATATACCATATTTTTCAACTTTATTGTATATTTCCTTCAAAAAGTAACATTTTTAAAGAAAAATTTCCTTAAATAACAAAGTTCTTTTTAGGAAGAGTAAAATTATCCTAAATTATTGAAATTTATTATAAATATAATAGTTTTTCTCAAAATTCTTGTCTAAGAGTAACAAACTTTAAAGAAAATTTATTTTAAATAACAAAGTTCTTTTAAGGAAGAGTAAAAATTTTCGATATTATACAAAATTTATTATAAAAATAATACATTTTTTATAAATTTCTTACAAATTTTGAATAAAAATATTAAAACTTCTATATTAAACCACTTTTTTTGGCGATTTTTTTCCAAACAAAATCATGTTGGGGAAACTGGCGATTTTTTGTACGAATAAACATCTGACAGCTCTATCGACCTAGTCGTTTTTATTTCTGCTGGTGACGAGAAAACTCAGTCGTTTAGCAACCGTCGAAGAGAATACTCACTCTGAAAAAACACCTCCTCTTGGCAAAAAAAAGTAAAGGCGCAATTGTTTTTTTTTATTGAGTGCAAATTAAAGCAAAAAAAATATTTTTTTAGAAAAAAATTTAAAACAAAGAAAAGAAAAACGAAATTTTTTTAAGAAAAATCAAATTACACAAGCCAAAAACCAACAAATCGACTATCAACTTTTCTTTTTGTAGAACCCCCGTTTTATAAACACACACACATTTAAAATGGCAGATGCAGGAAGCGATAATCCAATCTACGGACCCTTCTTCGGTGTTATGGGAGCCGCCTCAGCTATCATCTTCAGTGGTGAGTAATCAAAAAAAAAAACTTTTTTAACATAAATAAATTATTTTTACATTATAACTACAAAATTTAGTTAAGTGAAATTTTTACAAAAAAAAAAATGGTAGGAGTAAGAAAATTTTTTATATATATTAGGGAAAAATCGAATATTTTGTTAGATACAGCCACTAAAAGTAAAAGATTTGCTATAAGAATAATAAAAGAGAGAGAGAGAGCGTAAAAAAGTAGAAGAGAAAGTAAAAAAAGAACAATACACAATTATTTTTAAAAAATTCTTTAACTAAAAACCACAATATTAGCAGAATGTTAAAAATATTACAATATTTCTAAGTTTTTAAAAAAAGAAACTTAGAAAACATTAAAAATTAGAATAGCAGTCGATTTTTTACTAAAGTTTTTATAATTTTTATACTCCTTTTTAATGTAAAACAGAAAGAGAGAGAGAAAATATTTAATTTGTAGGTTAAGTCAACCTTCAATTATTATTTATAACAGTTGTTGTTGTTGTTATTATTGCCTTTCTACTACTATTTTTTTTTTTTTTTGACAAGTCACAAGACTAAGCTTAATTTCAACGAGTTGCCATACATTGGTTTAAGTTAGCTGTTAACAATATAATTTACGCAAAAAATGAAGTTAAAGTAGTGCTTTTTTTCGCCTATTATCAGCTGAATACAAAAAATGCATGTGAGTTTAAGAAATCATCATTAATCACATGTCTCTAGTACTTGGGGCCCTTATCACATGCTTTCTTAACTTAAAAAAACTATATGATTTGATAAGATTATAATTACTTTTTCTAAGATAACAAAAATGTTTAAAAACAATCTTTTTTAAAGTCATATGAGTAAAAGTAAATTAAACAAAATGAAATTTTTTAAATAATTTAATCATAAATTATTTTTTTTTTTTAATTTATTGTTAATTTTTGAAATCTTTAAAATTTTTCCTTTAAATTCTTTTTTTAAATCATAACAAATTATTAAAATTTGCTTAAAACTTTAAAAAAATTATCAAAATTTATAACAATTATTAACATTTATTTTGTTATTTTAAACAAAATCTTAATTTGTTCCTTTATTAGAAACATTTTACAAAATTTGTTTAATTTATAACAAAATAAAGTGATTTCTTTACTAAATTCTTTTCAAAAAAGTTTTTAAAATAAATCCTCTTAACATTTTTTTCATTATTTAATAACAAATTTAAAAAAAAATCTTTTAATACCGTAAAGAAACATGTAATTTATTTCTAAAAATTTAAAATTTTTAGCAATACTTGTTTATTTTTGTAATTTGAAATAGTTTCATTAATTTTTTTTTTAAATTTTACTTAATTTCATTAAAAACTTGAAAATTTTAATAAATTTATTTAAAAATTTCGATTTCTTAATCATATTTTATTAAAAATGTTGAACTAAGTTCATTTTATAATGCAAATTGTTTACAAATGTTAACTTTTTATATAAAAACAGTTTTTTTTTGCATTATTTCTTAAAAATATATAATTTTTTTTCATATTTCAAGTTTTCTTTGATAATTTTAATGATTTTATTTATTTTTTGCGTATAAATGTTAGACAATTAAATTGAAAACTTTTAAAAACTGTTCTATCTATAATAAAATGCTTCAATTTTGTAAATAAATTTCATTATAAAATGAAGATTTTAGTTAATTTCCTCTAGCAAATTTGTTACAAATGTTTTTTTTTTTTTTTTTCATTATTTTTTATAATTTTTAACGTTTTGTTTTACTGTAACTGCTGTTATCATATTTTTTTTTTTTGCTGCTCAAGTATGAGTATAAAAAAAGTACCACATACAATATTGAGTCATGCTTTATTAAACTTTTTGTCATTCAATATTTTCTCTGCAATGCAATTCTTTTGCTTTGTTTTAAAAGGGGCGTTATAGGTTTATTTCTTTAAATTTATTTTTATTCAAAATAATTTTTCTAAAAAATAAACTCTCGATTTTCTTAAATTTTAACTATTTTTAATAATTTTATAATTTTTTGTATTTTTGGCTAAACTGCGCAAACTCTAATTTTATCTTCTTTCCTCGTGTTTTTAATGTTCTTTTTCTGTTCAAGCATAAATATGTCTTCTTGTTCAAGCTTAAATGTGTGTTATAGTATATTCCTTATAAGGACAAATATATGTTATATATATAGTTATAGGTACTTTACTATTAAATGAAAATGAAAAAAGGTCAATCGTTTGAAAAAATAACCAAACAATAGCATCTTTGAAAATGTTCATACTTAAGCGTAAATATGTTAATGCAGAAAAATTTTTGAGATTTTATAAAATTTATGAAAATTTAATAGATTTTTTTTTTTAATTTTTAATATTTTAGTTAAAAATTTTAAATAATTTTCTTAATTTTTATAAAATGTTTTGAATTTTTTTATTTTTACTAAAATTCTTTAATATTTTATTTAAATTAACAATTTTTCACTAGATTTTGAACATTAAATTAAATAAATGCCAAAATAAAGTTTATTCTTTTGCAATTAGCAAAAATTGCCTCAATATCTAATTAATATTTCTCTAATATTTTCATTAAATCCCTATTTAACAGTTTACATTCAACAATGTTTATTTTCTACAGAAAACTCTTCATTAATTGTAATTTTCTATTATTTTGTTTTAATTTGTTGAATTTTAAGTTGTAACTCGCTAACATTTCGATTAAATTACTATTTAAAACAAATTACTTACAATAATGTTTGCTTTCTTTTTGTTACTCTTTGCAAAAAATATAAAGTATTTTACCGAATATTGGCTCAATATCTATTAATATTTCACTAATATTTCTATTCAATTTCTATTTAAAACAAATTACTTTTTATAATGTTTATTTTATACAGAAAATTCTTCAACAATTATAATTTTCTTTAAAAAAATAAGTGTTTTACCCAATATTGGCTCAATTTTTAATAATTTTATCCATATAATCTTTAATATTTTAAAACTCATCTCTATTTAGAACAAATTACTTTTAAATTCCTTTATTATATCAATAAAATGCGAATTTACTTAAATTCTACTTAAAATCTGATAAAATTCTTAAACCCTTTCAAAAAAAATCGCTTAAATTTCGAATAAAATCTCTCAAATGTCAACACAGATGACAAGTGTTTTTCTTGAAACTTGCTCTTTTGTTTTTTAATTTGCATCTTACATTTTTTTTTGCAATTCTTTCAATTCTCCTCTTCCCTTTTTTTTTCGTTATTTCTTTATAAATTTGGTTATATATTTATAACAAAAATATTGATTCCAAGCTATTGTATATATTCTTGTAGTTGTTGTAGTTTTTTTTTTTATTCTCAGCTTGACTCAATATTAATTAAAGTGAAATTATTTTTATTTACATATATACATTTTACACTAGAGAAATGTGAGAGACTGAATGAGTATTTTTAGAAAATTACTATTTTTTTTGTTGTTTTTTTTCTATACACACACCTTTTACTTATAAATTTGACAAACCTGCATGTTTGTGTGTACATGTGTTTACTTAACAGTTTTACTATCTGGCAAGGCCACCACCATCATAAAAATTTACATGACAAGTGTGTGTTTTGGTTTTTTTTTTTTCTTTTTGTTGCATTTTCTTTGCTTTTTTTAGTTGTTTTATTAAAATAATTTTTTTTTATTTTAAGTTTTGGGTTTTATTTTGAATTCTTTTCTATAGTTATTTTGTTTAACTTTTATTAGTTACTAATTAATTAACATTAGGTCATGTGATGATTTGTTATATTAATGTTTAATTTATTAAATTTATTCATTAGTTATGTGTTACTCTTTTGTGTTAGAGAGCTTAATAGTAAAAGAGAAGTTTGCAGCCAATAATTACACAACAAAAACAATTGTTTTTATTGAATCATTTAGTAAAAACCCCCTGTCATTATTATTTATTTAGTTAAATTCTAAAACTGGTTTTTTGCTTTACAATAATCATTTTAAATTAAATTTTTTTTTTCGCTTAAGAGAGAGAGAAAGCAGACATTTTAATTTGTCATTTCTTTCTAGAAGTTTTATTTTTAACTTCTTTTTTTTCTCCAAATGTTATCTTTAGTCTATTTTTTTCTTTTAAAACAAATATTTCATTAAAAATATATAGTCATGTGTTTAAATATTGATAACACTTGTTTTTTTTTACTACCATTTATAACAGACACCCTATAACCCCCCTCTATCTTTGTCTCTTCTTTAAGTAATTTCTTTAACAGTTTGTATGTTTGTTTTGTGTGTTACTTGTTTAATCATTTATATTATAACGTTATCATGTTGTTTTTGTTATTTTTTTTATATGAAACTCAATCTGTGTATGAAAAAAAAAAAGCTTTATTTTACGGTTTCAATGAAAAAACAATATAAAGCTTTTTGTTTTACTTCATGTTCAATCACATGACTTAAATTTGAAGCCATTTTTTTTTTATTAATGTCGTTGTTTAATTACTTCATACACAATAAAAAATTTATATAAATTATAACTTTTTCAAAGTTATTGAACGTAAAATTTCGTAAATTTGTTTATTACTAAAATCACACACACACACACATGACATACACTTAAAAAATAATACACCAAAATGAAGATAATCACTACAACACTGTTATACAGAAAATTTCCTTACTGTTATATTAACATGTCAGCACATATGGCAACACTTTACTAATAACAGAAATGTCAACAAGAGTTAAAAATGTAAACAAATACTTTGTTAAAATGAAGTTTTTAGAAATTTTTAAGATTTTTGAGAAAATTTAGTTAAATTTAATAAAATTTTAATGAAATATTAATTAAAAGTTTTATTTAATCATATTTGTTAAAGTAATATTACAATTTTAACTCTTTTTAACTTAATTATTCCTTAAAGTGCAGTTTAAAGGAATTAAGTAATTTTTTTAGTTTTTCTAGATTTTATTAAAAATTTACCAGAAAATTTCAAAGTTTTAAGAGATTTTATTAAAAATTCTTTGTAGTTTAATAAATTTACAAAAGTTTTTAGCAAAAATAGTCAAGAATGTTCCGTTTTTTATGATTTTGAAACTTTCTTTCAATTATTAACTTTTTTAAGAATTTTTTAGGAATTTTCAAATATTTAGCACAAAAATTATAAAGAAAAGGAGTTTTATGATCTTTACAGAATAAAAAAATTATAAAATTATTGTTATAATAAGCAAACAATCACATCTAAAGTGTTGTGAAGTAAATTTCTTTTAAATTGTAGCATTTTTTTCAAAATATTTTTCAAACCTGTAGAAATTTTGAATATGTTTTTTAAAAATTAGTTACAAAAAGAGACTCATTAACTTCTTGGTCACTGCAATTCATAAAATACATTGTTAAAATGTGCCAGAAACTTATCCAAAACAGTTTAAAAGTAAAATTCTTTTAAATCGTTAGATTTTATAATATTTTCCGAAAGAGAACAAAGTTTTGGAAATAGAGGGCTATTATCTTTATAAAGATATTGCAAAAATTAGTAAAAAGCTTGACCAAAAGTATTTTTAAGCAATGTTCTATTAAATTAAAGTAAATATTTTAAGATTTTTAACAAAAATTGTAGCGAACAGAATGCCAATGATGTTTCCGGTGGCAAAATTTGTAAAAATTTAATAAAAAAAATCATTAGAAATTAAAGTTTAAAACAGAAAAAGTTTTCCGAAAAGCCGAAAGTTGAAAAAATAGTAAAATGTTAAAGGAGTTTAAGTTAAATTTCTTAAAACTAAAAATTTATTGAACAACTTTTTAATGTTTTGTTTCTATTTTTCTTTAACCCCTTTATAGCTTTGGGAGCCGCCTATGGTACAGCCAAATCCGGTACTGGTATCGCTGCTATGTCAGTTATGAGACCAGAATTGATTATGAAATCTATCATTCCCGTTGTTATGGCTGGTATTATTGCCATTTACGGTTTGGTCGTAGCTGTCCTTATTGCTGGTGCTTTAGATGAACCATCAAAATACTCCCTATACAAGTAGGTTATATTCTTATGACACTTTTTATTACTCTCTGCAGAAAGGGAGTAATTTTTTTATAACAATGTATTTATTAATGTTTTGTTTTTTGTTTGTTTTCTTCTAATAATCTAGGGGTTTCATCCATTTGGGTGCTGGTTTGGCTGTAGGTTTCTCTGGCTTAGCGGCCGGTTTTGCGATCGGTATTGTGGGTGATGCTGGTGTAAGAGGTACTGCCCAACAACCACGTCTTTTCGTTGGTATGATCTTGATTCTCATTTTCGCTGAAGTCTTGGGTCTGTACGGTCTTATTGTTGCCATCTACTTGTACACAAAATAAATCCATAATACAAACAACAACAACAACAACAACAAAAACTGCAACAGTTTTAACAACAACAAGAGCAACAAGAGCATTAACCTTAATAACAACTACAACAACAACAGCAACTTTAACTTTATTATTAAATTTTATGTTTTTTAATAATAAAGTAAGTCCAAGGACCTGTTTTATCAACTCCTTTATGAACCTATTACTGCTGCCACACACACACAAAGTAAGCTGTTTATGTTTATTTTCTTAGATTTGGGGTGTTTTTGTAATAGGTTTTACCTTTTAACAATTTGTATATATAGAATAGATTGTTTTTTAGGTTAAGAAACAGGTCTAAAAGGTTTTGTTTTGGTTTTTTTGTTGTTGTTAAGTTAAAAATTTAAAATTTTATTTTTAAAATTTTAATTTTAATTAATATTTTTTGTTTTTATTTTGTGTATTTTACACACAGCCCATCCATACCTTATTCCCTTTTTAAACAAAACAAAAAGAAAAATTATGTTAAATGTTCAAGTTTTTATTTTATTATTAATTTTTTTTTTCGTCTTTAATTATTATTATAGATTTGTCGTTATTATTTAAAATAAAGTATAAATTATAAAATTTAAAAAAAAAATTTTTTTCCCTAAATTTGTTTTTTTTTTTTTTTGCAAAAAACTTTTATTATATATATAAAAAAAATGTAATTTAATTAATTAATAACAACAACAACAACAACATACCATTTCATCTTTATATAAATATATATAATAAAAGAACAAATTAATTAATGTTAAAAATAATTTAATTAAAAAAAACAAAAATTTAACAACAAAGAAAAAGAAATTTAGTGAGAAAAACCACCAGTATACACAATAATAATAATAATTTACAACAACAACAAAAAAAACAAACGACAAAGTTACCAAACAACCAAATAAAACAAAAACAAACACAAAACAACAACAACAATAAAGGGAGTTTTATATATATAAAAAAAAAAGAAAAATTTTTATTTTTTTCAAACAAAATTTCAAAATTTTTCTTTTTTTCTAAAAAAAAAAGGAAATTATATAAAACTTTTAACACATACACACAAGTTTAAAACTTAACTTTTTAAAAAGTTAAATTTTTAAGAAAAAAATTTTATATAAATTTCCTTTTTTTATAAAAAAAAACAAAAAAGCATGCAAACCACAACATCATTTAAACATAACTACAAAATAAGTCCTATATAATATTAATAATAAATAAATAATACAAATATATATATATAAATATATTTATGTTTAAATAATTGTTCAATTCTAAGAATAATATTAAAACTATAATAAATTAATTAAATATATATGATTATTTTCATTTGTGATAAGCTATTAAAACAAAACAAAAACAAACAAAAACTTATGGTATTTATAACAAATCTATATATATATAAACAATACATATTTCAACAACAAATTTAACAAAAAAAAAAAAAAAAAGTTTAAAAACAAATTTCTATAATTTTTTCCAAAAATTAAATTTATTTTAAACTTTTCTTTTACTCGAACACCCTTTAAAAATCATTAAAAAAAAAAAAATCATTGAAAAATTTGTTATTGTATAGTTATGCTAAAGAAAACAAAACACACAAAAATAATTAACTAATTAAATGTATATGTATTGTATTATGTATAAATTAAAACTAAAAAAAAAAAACAAAAACAACCACAACTTATAGTAGCAAATTTGTAGCCAAGAGAAGAGAAGAGAAAAAAACCCTTAAAAAAAAAACTTACAAAAAAATCGTAAAATTACCCCCCCCCCCACACACACACACACTCAAATAAAATTAGAAATTCTTTATAATTCTCTAAAAGAAAAGAAAGAAAAAACTTTTTCCCCAACACCCTGCTGCAACAAAACATTTGTGATGCTGAAAATGTTTTGCTGTTCCAGCTGTGTTTTTATTAAAAATTTTTTCTTTTTTTTTTTTAATAAATTTATAAAATTTTGTCCTTTTTTTCTCTCTTCCATCTTTATATAAATATTGTATTTTGAAACATAGAAAAATTCATTATATTTAAAAAAAAAGTGGCATTTTATTTAAAAGAGAATATAAGAATTGTATGAAAATATATCTTTTTTTTTTCTAAATATGCTAATAACATCAGCAATTATAAAACAATAACAACAACAACTACAACAAGAGAATGAAATAAATTGTAATTTCTAATTTCCAAAAAAAAAAAAAAAAAAAAAAAAAATACAAACTGTTTTTTTATTTTTTGGGGGGTTCAAAAAGAAACTTAGAGCGGGTTTCTTACTACTCAGTTAAACTAGGCTTAACTTGCTGTTAGATTAAACTCGGAACAAATTTAGGCGGACTTTAAACGATGATTGTGTTTTTCAGTTATGGATTTAAGTTCAGTTAACTTTGTTAGTATTGCCAACTTTTCACTCAAAAACATAAACAATGAACAGCTGTTTTTTGCAAATAATACTTTTGTAAAATGAAAAATTTTGGAAAATTGTTAAATAAACATTTAAAACAATAATAAATAAAACAAAACAAATCAGAATATTGCAATTTACTTAAAATATTAAGTTTTTGTTCTTCCGAAATCATTGTTTTATTGTTTTTGTTAATTGTGTCTTCTCACTTATAACTTAAGTTTAATTGGCCAATAACACTCGGTTAAACTAAGATAATAAGTAACGTTACTGTTTACTGAAAAACAGAAAACATATATTAAACTAGGTTTAAAACAAAGAATGTAGATTATCTTTATCTGAAAAACCCGCCCTTAAAAGATTAAACTATAGTCAATTCTATAGTCTGCAGCATGGCGAAACTTATAAGGTGAAGTCATTTCAACAGCTGATTGTTTTTTTTTTTGTCCATGGAAATTTAGCCCGAAGTTGTCAAACTAAATATAAAAAAAATTCTCTCTCAAACCCGACGCTGTCAAACTACATATATAAAAAATTTCATGAATTCGCCGCAAAATGAAATGACTTCACCTTATAGTCTATTCGCCTTGGTCTGCAGTATAGATGGTCTATCGAAATAAACTCAGAGCTACAGACTATACTATAGTCTAGGCTACAGAACAGTCTGGAACTATTAGAAATGAATATGAGCTAGAATTTTTATTTGAAAACTGAACTTGATTCAGAATTGAACTATAACCGAAAAATTAAAAAAGACATTTTATTTGAAAACAGGACTTAAACTGAACTAGATATGAACAGGAACTTGAATAGAGCTGAACTAAAAACTTAACTAGAATTTAACTAGAACTAAACTAAACGAGAACTAATCTCGAACTGAACTAAAACTAAAAAAGAGAACAGAATAAGAACTAAACTGAACGAAAAGTGATCTTGAATTGAACTCAAACTGAACTAGAACAGAATAAGAACTAAACTAACACTGAATTAGGACTGAACTGAAAGTGATCTACTAGTAAACTAGAACTGATAAAAAACTAAACTAGAATTGATTTAGAACTGAACTATAACTAAATTAGAGCTGATCTAGAACCGAATTGAACTGAAGTACAACTGAACTAGAACTGAACTAAAACTGAACTTGAACTGATCTGGAACTGTACTAGAATTGAATTAGATTTGAATTAGAACTGAACGAGAACCGATCAAGAACATAATTTGAACCAAAACTGAACTGAACTTAAACTGAACTAGGACTGAACCAGAACTGACCTAAAACTAATCTGGAACTGAACTAGAACTGAAATAAAATTAACTAAAATTGATCTAAAACTGAACTTGAACGAAACTAAAATTGAGCTAGAACTGAACTAAAACTGAACTTGAACTGATCTGGAACCGTGCTAGAATTGAATTAGATTTGAATTAGAACTGAACGAGAACCGATCAAGAACATAATTTGAACCAGAACTGAACTAGGACTGAACCAGAACTGATCTAAAACTAATCTGGAACTGAACTAGAACTGAAATAAAATTAACTAAAATTGATCTAGAACTGAACTTGAACGAAACTAGAATTGATTTAGAACTAAGCTAGAAGTAATCTAGCGGTCAACTAGAACTGAAGTGTAACAACTGAAATAGAACTAAACTAACTATGAATTGATTTAGAACAGAATAAGAACTAAAGGTGGATGTACACAACATGCGTTGAGGCGGCAACGCGTTTCATGCTTTTCAAACTTTTCGCGCTTTATAAGCGGCAAGTTACACACCACGCGTCATTTGAATCTCTCTTTTAATGTTTTTTAAGACTATTACTGTTTTTAAAATCAAAATTTTAAGTTTTTGTATATTTTTAAATATTTTTCTTCCATTGTTGAAGAAATTTATTTCATTTTAGTTTATTCTTATTCTACACAAAAGAAAATGCAACTCTGATCAGCTGCCGACGCGTCAAAAGTTAAAGATGGAAGTACGAAAAGTTTGAAAAGCGTTAAACGCGTTGCCGCCCCAACGCGTGTTGTGTACTTCCACCTTAAGGTAGAAATAAACTAGAACTGAACTAAAGCTGATCTAGAACTGAAGTAGAACTAAATTAGAATTGTTAGTTAGTTAGTTAGTTAGTAAGTTAGTTAGTTAGTTAGTTTTAGTTAGTTAGTTAGTTAGTTAGTTAGTTAGTTAGTTAGATCGTTAGTTCGTTAGTTAGTTAGTTCGTTCGTTAGTTCGTTAGTTAGTTGTTAGTTCGTTCGTTAGTTAGTTAGTTCGTTCGTTAGTTCGTTCGTTCGTTAGTTCGTTCGTTCGTTCGTTCGTTCGTTCGTTCGTTCGTTCGTTCGTTGTTTAGTTCGTTCGTTCGTTCGTTCGTTCGTTCGTTCGTTAGTTCGTTGTTCGTTCGTTCGTTCGTTTTCGTTAGTTCGTTCGTTCGTCGTTCGTTAGTTAGTTCGTTCGTTCTTCGTTCGTTGTTCGTTCGTTCGTTCGTTTCGTTCGTTCGTTCTTTCGTTCGTTCGTTCGTTCGTTTCTTCGTTCGTTCGTTCGTTCGTTAGTTCGTTCGTTGTTCGTTCGTTCGTTTCGTTCGTTCTTCGTTCGTTCGTTCGTTGTTCGTTCGTTCGTTCGTTCGTTTCGTTTTGTTCGTTCGTTCGTTCTCGTTCGTTCGTTCGTTCGTTTCGTTCGTTTCGTTCGTTCGTTCGTTCGTTCGTTCGTTCGTTTTCGTTCGTTCGTTCGTTCGTTCGTTCGTTCGTTTCGTTTCGTTCGTTCGTTCGTTTCGTTCGTTCGTTCGTTCGTTTCGTTCGTTCGTTCGTTCGTTTCGTTCGTTCGTTCTTCGTTCGTTGTTCGTTCGTTCGTTCGTTCGTTCGTTCGTTATTCGTTCTTCGTTCGTTCGTTCTTCGTTCGTTCGTTCGTTCGTTTCGTTCGTTCGTTTCGTTCGTTCGTTCTTCGTTCGTTCGTTCGTTCGTTCGTTCGTTCGTTCGTTCGTTTCGTTCGTTCGTTCGTCGTTCGTTCGTTCGTTCGTTCGTTCGTTCGTTTCGTTTTGTTTGTTCGTTCGTTCGTTTGTTCGTTCGTTTGTTCGTTCGTTCGTTCGTTCGTTCGTTCGTTCTTCGTTCGTTCGTTCGTTCGTTCGTTCGTTCGTTCGTTCGTTCGTTCGTTCGTTCGTTCGTTCGTTCGTTCGTTCGTTGTTCGTTCGTTCGTTCGTTCGTTCGCGTTCGTTCGTTCGTTCGTTCGTTCGTTCTTCGTTCGTTCGTTCGTTCGTCGTTCGTTCGTTCGTCGTTCGTTCGTTCGTTCGTTCGTTCGTTCGTTCTTCGTTCGTTCGTTCTCGCGTTCGTTTCTTTCGTTCGTTCGTTCGTTCGTTCGTTCGTTCGTTCGTTCGTTCGTTCGTTCGTTCTTCGTTCGTTGTTCGTTCGTCGTTCGTTTTTCGTTCGTTTTCGTTCGTTCGTTTCGTTCGTTCGTTCGTTTTCGTTTCGTTCGTCGTTCGTTCGTTCGTTCGTTTCGTTCGTTCGTTCGTTCGTTGTTCGTTCGTTCGTTATCGTTCGTTCGTTCGTTCGTTCGTTCGTTCGTTCGTTCGTTCGTCGTTTTGTTTGTTTGTTCGTTCGTTCGTTTGTTCGTTCGTTTGTTCGTTCGTTCGGTCGTTCGTTCGTTCTTTCGTTCGTTCGTTCTTCGTTCGTTCGTCGTTCGTTCGTTTTCGTTTCGTTCGTTCGTTCTTTCGTTCGTTCGTTCGTCGTTCGTTCGTTCGTTCTTCGTTCGTTCGTTCGTTCGTTCGTTCTTTCGTTTTCGTTCGTTTCGTTCGTTCGTTCGTTTCGTTCGTTCGTTCTTCGTTCGTTCGTTCGTTTTCGTTTCGTTCGTTCGTTCGTTCGTTCGTTTCGCTTGTTGTTCGTTTCGTTCGTTTTTCGTTCGTTCGTTCGTTCGTTCGTTCGTTCGTTCGTTTCGTTCGTTCGTTTCGTTCGTTCGTTCGTTCGTTCGTTCGTTCGTTTCCTTCGTTCGTTTGTTCGTTCGTTCGTTCGTTCGGTCGTTCGTTCGTTCGTTCTTCGTTCTTCGTTCGTTCGTTCTTCGTTCGTTCGTTCGTTCGTTCGTTCGTTCGTTCGTTCGTTCGTTCGTTCGTTGTTCGTTCGTTCGTTCGTTCGTTTCGTTCGTTCGTTCGTTTCGTTCGTTCGTTTCTTTCGTTTCGTTCGTTCTTCGTTCCGTTTGTTCGTTTCGTTCGTTCGTTTCGTTCGTTCGTTTCGTTCGTTCGTTCGTTAGTTCGTTCGTTCGTTCGTTTTCGTTCGTTCGTTCGTCGTTCGTTCGTTCGTTCGTTCGTTCGTTTCGTTGTTCGTTCGTTCGTTCGTTCGTTCGTTCTTCGTTCGTTCGTTCGTTTCGTTCGTTCGTTCGTTCGTTCGTTTTTTCGTTCGTTCGTTCGTTCGTCGTTCGTTCGTTCGTTCGTTCGTCTTCGTTCGTTCGTTCGTTCGTTCGTTCGTTCGTTCGTTCGTTCGTTCGTTCGTTCGTTCGTTTCGTTCTTCGTTCTTCGTTCTTCGTTAGTTCGTTAGTTTACGTTTTATTTGTTTGTTTGATGGTTTTTAGCGCATCGTCCCCACCCTTTAACAATTGGCGATTTTCGATATACAATTTGGCGATAAAGTTGCAAAACGATCCGACAACCCTGGCAGCAGCAAACTTGCTTTTATAATTTCCATTGTTTACGGTTGTTTTGGATAACCAACAAGTTTATACATATTCCTATTCCCCTTATCAATCTTCCACAAAAGTGAGACTTTCGGAGAAGAAAGACGTGTAATATAAACATTCCAGGTGTTGTCTAGGTGTTTATAAACGAATTAGAGTAAGTTTTTTAAGTGTGATTGCAATTATAATAAACTCTATAAACTGGACTCTAAACTTATTTATAGTTCAGCTTCAAGACTATATAATAGTCTAGAGTCCAGACTATAACAATAAGAAATCAATTTTATATACATATTTATTTCTTTTTAATAATGCAATAAACACTTTTAATATTATATCTTTCCTATGATTCTACCTGTTGTTATATTGTGTTGAAAAGCTTATTTTGTCCAAAACGTTACTAAAACTGGCGTTGCCAAACATATGTAATATTGTAGAAGAGATGGCAACTTCCGTTAGTTGTCACAAAGTTGATCAAATGTAAACAAATGAAATCGAAATAAAAGTGAGTTGATGAAAAATGTATTAAATTGTTTTGGAAGTTCAATGTGCTCTCACGGTTATAATTCAGTCCATTAAGTGCTCCTTTAAGTGCAAACAAAAGAAAAACTTTGACAACAAATCTTAAAAACAAACAAATGTTAAAGAAACTATTTGACTTCACAAAACTGATGAAGTAATTACAATAAAACATCAAAACAAGACATGCATAATAGCGTCACTTCATGTAAATTGCGCCAAATACAATCCAAGGGATTGTCTTTGGAGTTTTGGGATTACAACAGTACAAGATATCATGGAGTTTAACAGTTTTGACCTGTTGCGGCACCGGACAAAGTCTGTTTATAAAAATCATGTTTGCAGTAAAGTGCAACACCTTAAATTATCATGGAATCAATATTTGTTTATACGAAATTGCAAACTAAACTGTGGGTAAGTAATTTTCAATAATTTTTTTAGGACATATAAAAGTAAACTTGTCATTCCTTTATCCAGAAAATGTTTTTACTCAAAAAGTGCATTCTTTTGGTTTTAGCGTCTCTAGCTATGGGAGGAAACAAAAGTGTACAGAGATTTTCCCTGGCGCCCATAATTTTGCCAGAAAAAGCACTTTTAGGTTTTCCACAAAAGCAGTTTTAGTTCAGTTCAAATTGATTTCAAGTTTAGTTCTAGTTCAGTTCTAGTTTATTGCTAGTTCATTTCTACTTCAGTTCTAGTATAGTTCTAGTATAGCTCTAGTTCAGTTCTTTTTCAGTTCTAGTTCAGTTCAAGTTCAGTTCAAGTTCAAGTTCAGTTCTAGTTCAGTTCTAGTTCAGTTTTAGTTCAGTTCTAGTTCAGTTCGAGTTCAGTTCTAGTTCAGTTCTAGTTCAGTTCTAGTTCAGTTCTAGTTCAGTTCTAGTTCAGTTCTAGTTCAGTTCTAGTTCAGTTCTAGTTCAGTTCTAGTTCAGTTCTAGTTCAAGTTCAGTTCTAGTTCAGTTCTAGTTCAGTTCTTGTACAGTTCTTGTACAGTTCTAGTTCAGTTCTAGTTCAGTTCTAGTTCAGTTCTAGTTCAGTTCTAGTTCAGTTCTAGTTCAGTTCTAGTTCAGTTCTAGTTCAGTTCTAGTTCAGTTCTAGTTCAGTTCTAGTTCAGTTCTAGTTCAGTTCTAGTTCAGTTCTAGTTCAGTCCTAGTTCAGTTCTAGTTAAGTTAAGAAAAACGCAAATGATTTTTATAAAAAAAAACAAACAAAATCTAATATATTTACAGCCATTAATATAATTCTTAAACCCAACACTTTATATAATTTTATTCTTAACAAACTAAATAAAATATCAATAAAAAGTCTAAAGAATATATAATTTTCTCAATTGACGGGTATTTTAACAAAACGTTCATCATCTAATACCTTAAAGATATAGGAACGATAGGTTTCCAATTCGTAAATATATTTCTTGCCACAATCTTTCATAATATTCGCCACAACAGGTTTGATGGTAGTAATGCCAGCCATTTCGGAAAGTTCTTTATAGTATTCATACTGAAAGAAGTGAAATTGAAATATTAGATAAAAAGGAATATGAAATTTTATTAGAGAAAACCCACCTGTTTTGGTCCCATTTTATGAGCCTCACTTTCCCTCAGTCCTCTCTCTTTGCGTTCTTCTAAGTCAAGTTTTAATTCATCCAACATTTCCTGTTTCGAAGGAAATTCCAGCTCATTGCTAAAGAATTTTAAGGCAAAACGTATTTGCATATCGAAACATTGTGTGGGCAAAACTAAGAAGGGCAGACCTATAATGGCCATGGTAGGGTACTCGATATTAATGCATTGTTTATATAAAGGCTGGACATGATTATTTTTTACATAAATGCCACAATCACAGCTTAGGAAGGGGAATGAGTATTGATAGCCGGTACAATAGACTACACAATCAAAATCTTCAACGGTACCATCTTTAAAGACGGCACCAGTAGCGGTAAAATATTGAACATCAGGTTTTTGAGTACGGGACCCATGAAATCGGTAGGTGGCGCTTCTGGTAAATGATGACTTAGGAAAACTTGTTTTGCAGTTTTCGCAATATGTTGAGTAACATCCATGCCACTGGGTCCAGCACCAATAACCAAAACTGTTTCATCTGCAGCGATAGGGAAGGAAGAGGAGTATTAATGAATTTGTTTACAGTAAACAAATATTTAGTTCAATAAAAAAGTATAAGATTTATTATTGTTATTAAATATAAATTCATTACTTGACACCTAAGTAAACAATTTTTAACGTCAGACTTTAGGAAAAAGAAAAACAAAGTATTTTTTTAACTGATAAGCGATTGCATTTAATAATATATAAGACATTGATGCTAACTATAAATAAAAGTAGTATATCATTTTGTGTGAGACCCCCCTAGGATTTTGTAAAGCTGTATAAAAAAAATATATTCTTTTAAACTTCTGACCCTAGACATTGTATTTTTCAAACCATTTGTATTTCCCTCTTGTTTCTAAACACTTGAAATATTCAACTACCTTAGTACCTCTATTCATTCACATTTAACAACAAAACCGGATTTCTAATCAGCTGGAAAGATAGACTAATTTGTAGTCCAACGTGACTACAAGTTATACCTTATTATCAAAAAGACCAAGTTTTTATTTTTAAATAAAATATTTCTAATTAATATAATATCATAGACAAATTTAGAAGTTCTTATCACATGTGTGCACTTAGACGTGCTAATTTCTTTCCTGGGTCATTGTCTTAGGTACAGACCGCATAATTTAATATTATCATATATTTTTTTCAATATTATTTTGTAAATATATAAAAACTTTCCTTTAATTTTTTTATGTTAAGATAAGAAAACTACTTAGAAATCAGCATAAGTGATTTTTCTATATCATATCTTGCAACACGTTTTAGAAGATATGATTAGATTTGGCACACAAAATATTATAATTTATTATAAACTATAAGTTGCTACAAATTATTCCATAAACTTTTTATTAAAAAAAATATGACTTAATTAGAACCTAATTAATTTGAGCAAAAACGTAATATAATTTAATCTATAAAAATTTGTCTTCTTTAGACTCTGATCTTTAGGAAGGTGTCTTGTTTTGACTATAGTCTAGAGAAAAGCAATATTTAGATACTAATCTATAAAAAATTATGTACTTTAGACTCTCATCTGTAGGAAAGTGTCTCGTTTAGATTCCATATAATATAAATTTGTATTTTGTAGAATCAGGTCTATAGAAGAGACGTATTTGGAACTTAATCTATAGAAAAGTTTAATTTTTAGATTGAAATCTCAGGTCTATAGAATAGACGTATTTGGAACTTAATCTATAGAAACGTTTAATTTTTAGATTGAAATCTATAAAAAGGTGTCTTCTTTAGATCGATGCATTGCTTTCACAAACAAACAAACAAACAAACTAACTAACTAACTAACTAACTAACTAACTAACTAACTAACTAACTAACTAACTAACTAACTAACTAACTAACTAACTAACTAACTAACTAACTAACTAACTAACTAACTAACTAACTAACTAACTAACTAACTAACTAACTAACTAACTAACTAACTAACTAACTACTAACTAACTAACTAACTAACTAACTAACTAACTAACTAACTAACTAACTAACTAACTAACTAACTAACTAACTAACTAACTACTAACTAACTAACTAACTAACTAACTAACTAACTAACTAACTAACTAACTAACTAACTAACTAACTAACTAACTAACTAACTAACTAACTAACTAACTAACTAACTAACTAACTACTAACTAACTAACTAACTAACTAACTAACTAACTAACTAACTAACTAACTAACTAACTAACTAACTAACTAACTAACTAACTAACTAACTAACTAACTAACTAACTAACTAACTAACTAACTAACTAACTAACTAACTAACTAACTAACTAACTACTAACTAACTAACTAACTAACTAACTAACTAACTAACTAACTAACTAACTAACTAACTAACTAACTAACTAACTAACTAACTAACTAACTAACTAACTAACTAACTAACTAACTAACTAACTAACTAACTAACTAACTAACTAACTAACTAACTAACTACTAACTAACTAACTAACTAACTAACTAACTAACTAACTAACTAACTAACTAACTAACTAACTAACTAACTAACTAACTAACTAACTAACTAACTAACTAACTAACTAACTAACTAACTAACTAACTAACTAACTAACTAACTAACTAACTAACTAACTAACTAACTAACTAACTAACTAACTAACTAACTAACTAACTAACTAACTAACTAACTAACTAACTAACTAACTAACTAACTAACTAACTAACTAACTAACTAACTAACTAACTAACTAACTAACTAACTAACTAACTAACTAACTAACTAACTAACTAACTAACTACTAACTAACTAACTAACTAACTAACTAACTAACTAACTAACTAACTAACTAACTAACTAACTAACTAACTAACTAACTACTAACTAACTACTAACTAACTAACTAACTAACTAACTAACTAACTAACTAACTAACTAACTAACTAACTAACTAACTAACTAACTAACTAACTAACTAACTAACTAACTAACTAACTAACTAACTAACTAACTAACTAACTAACTAACTAACTAACTAACTAACTAACTAACTAACTAACTACTAACTAACTAACTAACTAACTAACTAACTAACTAACTAACTAACTAACTAACTAACTAACTAACTAACTAACTAACTAACTAACTAACTAACTAACTAACTAACTAACTAACTAACTAACTAACTAACTAACTAACTAACTAACTAACTAACTAACTAACTAACTAACTAACTAACTAACTAACTAACTAACTAACTAACTAACTAACTAACTAACTAACTAACTAACTAACTAACTAACTAACTAACTAACTACTAACTAACTAACTAACTAACTAACTAACTACTAACTAACTAACTAACTAACTAACTAACTAACTAACTAACTAACTAACTAACTAACTAACTAACTAACTAACTAACTAACTAACTAACTAACTAACTAACTAACTAACTAACTAACTAACTAACTAACTAACTAACTAACTAACTAACTAACTAACTAACTAACTAACTAACTAACTAACTAACTAACTAACTAACTAACTAACTAACTAACTAACTAACTACTAACTAACTAACTAACTAACTAACTAACTAACTAACTAACTAACTAACTAACTAACTAACTAACTAACTACTAACTAACTAACTAACTAACTAACTAACTAACTAACTAACTAACTAACTAACTAACTAACTAACTAACTACTAACTAACTAACTAACTAACTAACTAACTAACTAACTAACTACTAACTAACTAACTAACTAACTAACTAACTAACTAACTAACTAACTAACTAACTAACTAACTAACTAACTAACTAACTAACTAACTAACTAACTAACTAGCTAACTAACTAACTAACTAACTAACTAACTAACAAAAAAATCTTAGTCAAAACCTAATTCAAACTCCGTTCTATAGAATACTGTCTTCTTTCGACTTCGGTCTATAGGAATGTCTTTCTTAAACTATATTCTATAGAAAGGTGCCTTCTTTAGACTCGGATCTATAAAGAAGAGTCCGCATTAGACACTGGTATAAAAAAGTGTAAGTTTTAGACTCCGGCCCATAGAAAAAGTTTTATTTGCAAACTGGTCCATAGAAAAGTCATTGGTTCACACCAAAGAAATAATAAAACCTAATTCATAGAAAGATGTTTTCTTTAAACTCTGATCTATAGAATACTGTTTTTTAAGACTTCGTTATATAGGAAAGTCTTTCTTAGACTATAATGTATAGAAAGTTGCCTTCTTTTTATTCGAATCTATAAAACGGTGGCTTCTTTAGACACGGACCTACAAAAAAAGAGTCTGCATTATACTCCGGTATATAAAAAGGTGTCTTTTTTAGACTCCGGTCTAAAGAAAAGTGAAGACACTTATACTCAGGACCATAGAAAAGCCTTTTCTAACACTCGAATTTATAGAAAGTTGCCTCTTTTAGACTTTGCTCAATAAAAGAGTGTCTTTTTTATACCCTGGTCCATTGAAAAGTCTTATTTATACTCCTATCTGTAGATATATATCTTCATTAAATTCTAATATCCAAAAAAATTTTATTTAGAAACTAATCTATAGAATGATGCCTTTATGGACTCTGAATTTTAGAAGAGCACCTTCAAATCGAATCCATAAAAAAATGACTTCTTTGGAATCCGCTTACTAGAAAGGAGTCTTTCTTAGGCTGAAATCTGTAGAAGTTTCTTATTTAGATTACTTTCTATAAAGCAGAACCTTCTTTGTAATCTGTTCTATGGGAAAGTCTTCTTTGGATGGTGTTCAATAGAAATGTATCCTCTTTTGCTTAGGGTCCTTAGAAAAGTTTCTTCTTAAGACAAATATTTATAAAAAAGTATCTGCTTTATACTCTACCACATATAAAATTTCCAAAACTTACCTCTAAACTTTTGCGGGGTACGATAAAGATGACTGTGTAATTGCAAACCCCTATAAATATCCATGCCAGGTATTTCCGGGTATTGAGGTTTAGTATAATGACCATTGCAAACAAAAATTCTATCAAAATATTGTACACTGAAAACGTTTGTCTTGTGATTTAAAACATGGACCTAGATTTATAAGTAAAATGGGGAAAGAAATAATTTAAACTTAACGTTAAATTGCATCATCAAAAGTTTTATTATCAGCAAACAAAATGCAAAAAGAGCAAAATTAAAAAAAAAAAAAAAATAAAAAAAAAAAATAATAATAAAACTACTTGCCTCCCATTCCTTATTGAGACGTGGTTTAACGCGTATCACTTCATGTTCAAATTTAATATAATTTCTTAGTTTAAAGTGATCAGCATAAATATTAAGATATTCCAAAACATCGGCGGAAGTAACAAAGGACAATTTAAACTTTTCGGGATAGGGAAAATCAGGATAACCCATAACCTCTTTGGGTAAATTGGTTCTTTATTAAACAAATATTATTATTTTAACAAAATTTCCTATTTTCGAGTAGTTTGTTGACATTTACCTTAAACCTTGATACATGCTACTATGCACTTCCTCATCACATTGTACCGTGGCATCGGTGTCTTCGTAGACCCAAGTGCCACCCACTTGTTCCTCCCTTTCATAGCACACCACTTCCATATGATGTTCTAAAGAATTTTTCACCGCCGACAAACCGGCCGTGCCCGCTCCTATAACACATACACGTATTTTTTTATTCATTTTTTTTAAGTTTAGTTTTTCTTTTATATTTAAATTTAAATTTTTTCTTTTTCTTTTTAACCGTTTGAGCCAACCGTTCAATAGCAAGTTTGAAAAGTTACTGCTGCATCATTCAAAAGATTTTTGTCTGATCGCCATGCTAGTGAGGTTTTACGACTACTATTCACTACTATTGTATGGGTTTGATTTGTTTTTTTTTCTTTTTATTTTTTATTTATTTGTAGATTATGTACCCTACCCTACTTATAAATTGGTTGTATCTCTCGTTTGTTATCACTGTTTGGTAATGGAAATCTTTTTTGTTTTCGTTTAATATATTCCAAAATACCTCATAAATGTAAGAACGATTAAATACAAAAGAGAATATGTTAATTAGTGTTTAAAAGGAAAGAAAATAAAAGAGAATACGTTCTCTAGAATCTTCTAGATATAATTAGAGACTGGTTCATATCAAACTATAGACTAGACTATAGACTAGACTATAGACTAGACTATAGACTAGACTATAGACTAGACTATAGACTAGACTATAGACTAGACTATAGACTAGACTATAGACTAGACTATAGACTAGACTATAGACTAGACTATAGACTAGACTATAGACTAGACTATAGACTAGACTATAGACTAGACTATAGACTAGACTATAGACTAGACTATAGACTAGACTATAGACTAGACTATAGACTAGACTATAGACTAGACTATAGACTAGACTATAGACTAGACTATAGACTAGACTATAGACTAGACTATAGACTAGACTATAGACTAGACTATAGACTAGACTATAGACTAGACTATAGACTAGACTATAGACTAGACTATAGACTAGACTATAGACTAGACTATAGACTAGACTATAGACTAGACTATAGACTAGACTATAGACTAGACTATAGACTAGACTATAGACTAGACTATAGACTAGGCTATAGACTAGACTATAGACTAGACTATAAGCTAAACTATAGGCTAAACTATAGGCTAGCTATAGGCTAAACTATAGGCTAAACTATAGACTAAGCTATAGACTAGACTATAGACTAGACTATAGACTAGACTATAGACTAAACTATAGACTAAACTATAGGCTAGACCATAGACTAGACTATAGACTAGACTATAGACTAGACTATAGACTAGACTATAGACTAGACTATAGACTAGACTATAGACCAGACTATAGACTAGACTATAGACTAGACTATAGACTAGACTATAGACTAAACTATAGACTAAACTATAGACTAGACTATAGACTATAGACTAGACTATAGACTAGACTATAGACTAGACTATAGACTAGACTATAGACTAGACTATAGACTAAACTATAGACTAGACTATAGACTAGACTTTAGACTAGACTATAGACTAGACTTTAGACTAGACTATAGACTAGACTATAGACTAGACTATATACTAGACTATAGACTAGACTATAGATAGACTATAGACTAGACTATAGACTAGATAGACTATAGACTAGACTATAGACTAGACTATAGACTAGACTATAGACTAGACTATAGACTAGACTATAGACTAGACTATAGACTAGACTATAGACTAGACTATAGACTAGACTATAGACTAGACTATAGACTATAGACTATACTAGACTATAGACTAGACTATAGACTAGACTATAGACTAGACTATAGACTAGACTATAGACTAGACTATAGACTAGACTATAGACTAGACTATAGACTAGACTATAGACTAGACTATAGACTAGACTATAGACTAGACTATAGACTAGACTATAGACTAGACTATAGACTAGACTATAGACTAGACTATAGACTAGACTATAGACTAGACTATAGACTAGACTATAGACTAGACTATAGACTAGACTATAGACTAGACTATAGACTAGACTATAGACTAGACTATAGACTAGACTATAGACTAGACTATAGACTAGACTATAGACTAGACTATAGACTATAGACTATTATAGACCTAAGACTATAGACTACGACTATCGACTAGACTATAGACTAACTAAGTACTAGGACTAGAGACTAGACCATAGACTAGACTAAGACTAGACTATAGAAACACTATAGAACTAGACATAAAGACTAGACATAGACTAGACCTAGAGACTAGACTAGACTAGACTATGACTACTAGACTAGACTATAGACTAGACCTATAGACTAGACTATAGACTAGACTATAGACTAGACTATAGAACTAGACTAATAGAGCTAGACATATAGACTAGACTATAGACTAGACTAGATGACTAGACTATAGACTAGACTATAGACTAGACTATAGACTAGACTATAGACTAGACTATAGACTAGAACTATAGACTAGACTATAGACTAGACTATAGACTAGACTATAGACTAGACTATAGACTAGACTATAGACTAGACTATAGACTAGACTATAGACTAGACTATAGACTAGACTATAGACTAGACTATAGACTAGACTATAGACTAGACTATAGACTAGACTATAGACTAGACTATAGACTAGACTATAGACTAGACTATAGACTAGACTATAGACTAGACTATAGACTAGACTATAGACTAGGCTATAGGACTAGACTAGACTACTATAAGCTAAACTATAGGCTAAACTATAGGCTAAGCTATAGGCTAAACTATAGGCTAAACTATAGACTAAGCTATAGACTAGACTATAGACTAGACTATAGACTAGACTATAGACTAAACTATAGACTAAACTATAGGCTAGACCATAGACTAGACTATAGACTAAACTATAGACTAGACTATAGGCTAGACTATAGACTAGACTTTAGACTAGACTGTAGACTAGACTATAGACTAGACTATAGACTAGACTATAGGCTAGACTATAGACTAGACTATAGACTAGACTATAGACTAGACTATAGACTAGACTACAGACTAGACTATAGGCTAGACTATAGACTAGACTATAGACTAGACTATACTAGACTAGACTATAGACTAGACTATAGACTAGACTATAGACTAGACTATAGACTAGACTATAGGCTAAGCTATAGACTAGACTATAAGCTAAACTATAGGCTAAACTATAGGCTAAACTATAGACTAAGCTATAGACTAGACTATAGACTAGACTATAGACTAGACTATAGACTAAACTATAGACTAAACTATAGGCTAGACCATAGACTAGACTATAGACTAAACTATAGACTAGACTATAGGGTAGACTATAGACTAGACTTTAGACTAGACTGTAGACTAGACTATAGACTAGACTATAGACTAGACTATAGGCTAGACTATAGACTAGACTATAGACTAGACTATAGACTAGACTATAGGCTAGACTATAGACTAGACTATAGACTAGACTATAGACTAGACTATAGACTAGACTATAGACTAGACTATAGACTAGACTATAGACTAGACTATAGACTAGACTATAGACTAGACTATAGACTAGACTATAGACTAGACTATAGACTAGACTATAGGTTAGACTATAGACTAGACTATAGACTAGACTATAGACTGGACTATAGACTAGACTATAGACTGGACTATAGACTAGACTATAGACTAGACTATAGGCTAAACTATAGGCTAAACTATAGGCTAAACTATAGACTAAACTATAGACTAGACTATAGACTAGACTATAGACTAAACTATAGGCTAACTATAGACTAGACTATAGACTAGACTATAGACTAAACTATAGACTAAACTATAGACTAGACTATAGACTAGACTATAGACTAAACTATAGACTAGACTATAGACTAGACTATAGACTAAACTATAGACTAAACTATAGACTAGACTATAGACTAGACTATAGACTAAACTATAGACTAGACTATAGACTAGACTTTAGACTAGACTAAAGACTAGACTTTAGACTAGACTATAGACTAGACTATAGACTAGACTATAGACTAGACTATAGACTAGACTATATACTAGACTATAGACTAGACTATAGAATAGACTATAGACTAGACTATAGACTAGACTATAGACTAAACTATAGACTAGACTGTAGACTATAGACTAGACTATAGACTAAACTATAGACTAGACTATAGACTAGATTTTGGTATATAAGTGTGGTCTTTAGACTCTGGTCTATAGAAAGACATAAGTCAGTTTTATTATCTTTTATTGAAAAATATCTTCTTAAGATTCTGGTCTATGGAAATATGTCAGTTTTATACTCTTCTATTGAATAATGTCTTCTTAAGATTGTGGTCTATAGAAATAACACTGCTTTATACTCTTTTATGGAGAAATCTGTTCTTTAGGTACTATTTCATAGAAAAAACTCTTCTGTGAACTCTAGTCTATGGAAATCGCCTACAAAAGTCTTCTATACTGTCAATAGCTCATTTTAAAAAACTAGTCTTAAATGATTCAGCATATTTTTTTTTGTTGTTAAAATGTTTAATCTATTTTATAATTTCATTCACATAGCAATTGCTTAACATATTTCAATAATAAATACAAATATTTAGTAAAAATATCCATTGGGTTTCTATAACATAATAGAAGTAGGTAATAAAACAGCAAACATTTACTTAAAAAAAAATTGTTATTAAAACTATAATTTTATTATAAATTGCTATTTCCTTCTATCGATCAAAAATGATTGAAAAAAAAAACAGCAAAAAAATTTAAAAAAAAATACACATATTTATGTTTACAAATTGTTTAACTTGTTTTTATACTTTCGATTAGCATGTGCAAAAAACAACACAATAACAACATACACGAGGTGATTATTTTTTTTTTTTTTTTGAAGCAAAAACAAAAATACACACCCTCCTCTAAAAAAAAAGAAAAAAACAAACAAACCTTTACACACATCTAAACAAACCTTTACTTAAGCATACAAATAAACATAAGGAAGACAATAAATTTATTGAGAGTATTAATACTCTCTTTTTAATTGTTTGTAAACTTTGCTCAATTTGTAAGTATGTATGTCTAGATGTGCGTAACAAGACGTCAAATTAATTAGGAAAACAAAACAAATAGAGCTAATACAACTAAAACAAAAACTATTCTTATCAAAATACTAGACACCAAACCATATGGTGGTTTAGAAAAAAATAGAAAGAAAAGTTTAGTTTTTCTTCTTTTTAATTAAAGCTGTTACTGTGTCATTAAAGTTTAATAATCCCAAAAAACAAGATTGTTTTTCTACTCAAAATTAATCAATTACATAATTATAAATGTACTCTACCTTAGTCATGGAAAAATTTAAATTTTGAAATATTACAAAATCATAACTACAAGGTATAAAAATACTAGCTCACAAGACCAGGTAATAGACTGCAATATGGACTAGACTAGACTATAGACTAGTCTATAGTCTAGTCTAGTCTATAGTCTAGTCTATAGTCTAGTCTATAGTCTAGTCTATAGTCTAGTCTATAGTCTAGTCTATAGTCTAGTCTATAGTCTAGTTTATAGTCTAGTCTATAGTATAGTCTATAGTCTAGTCTATAGTCTAGTCTATAGTCTAGTCTATAGTCTAGTCTATAGTATAGTCTATAGTCTAGTCTATAGTCTAGTCTATAGTCTAGTCTATAGTCTAGTCTATAGTCTAGTCTATAGTCTAGTCTATAGTCCTAGTCTATAGTCTAGTCTATTGGTCTAGTCTATAGTCTAGTCTATAGTCTAGTCTATAGTCTAGTCTATAGTCTAGTCTATAGTCTAGTCTATAGTCTAGTCTATAGTCTAGTCTATAGTCTAGTCTATAGTCTAGTCTATAGTCTAGTCTATAGTCTAGTCTATAGTCTAGTCTATAGTCTAGTCTATAGTCTAGTCTATAGTCTAGTCTATAGTCTAGTCTATAGTCTAGTCTATAGCTAGTCTATAGTCTAGTCTAGTAGTCTAGTCTATAGTCTAGTCTATAGTCTAGTCTATAGTCTAGTCTATAGTCTAGTCTATAGTCCTAGTCTATAGTCTAGTCTATAGTCTAGTCTATAGTCTAGTCTATAGTCTAGTCTATAGTCTAGTCTATAGTCTAGTCTATAGTCCAGTCTATAGTCCAGTCTATAGTCTAGTCTATAGTCTAGTCTATAGTCTGGTCTATAGTCTAGTCTATAGTCTAGTCTATAGTCTAGTCTATAGTCTAGTCTATAGTCTAGTCTATAGTCTAGTCTATAGTCTAGTCTATAGTCTAGTCTATAGTCTAGTCTATAGTCTAGTCTATAGTCTAGTCTATAGTCTAGTCTATAGTCTAGTCTATAGTCTAGTCTATAGTCTAGTCTATAGTCTAGTCTATAGTCTAGTCTATAGTCTAGTCTATAGTCTAGTCTATAGTCTAGTCTATAGTCTAGTCTATAGTCTAGTCTATAGTCTAGTCTATAGTCTAGTCTATAGTCTAGTCTATAGTCTAGTCTATAGTCTAGTCTATATAGTCTATAGTCTAGTCTATAGTCTAGTCTATAGTCTAGTCTATAGTCTAGTCTATAGTCTAGTCTATAGTCTAGTCTATAGTCTAGTCTATAGTCTATCTAGAGTCTAGTCGTATGTCTAGTCTATAGTCTAGTCTATAGTCTAATCTATAGTCTAGTCATAGGTCTAGTCTATAGTCTATTCCTATAGTGCTAGTCTATAGTCTAAGTCTAGTCTAAGTGGAATTAGAACTGGATTATAGACTTTACTCAGTTTTCCTCCCTGTTTTACAATAAATGTAAAGAGACAAAAATGTTTATTCTCTGTAACAACATCTTAGGTAACTTAAAAAAATGTACCAGTTTGTTATACAATAGGTTACACTAACGGTATTATTAATCACTAGAGTTTGACAGCATTAATCAAGTTTTCTTATCTTTATTAAAGCAGATAATTTTATCTAAATGTTAGTTAAATTGAAAATTTTATTAAAAGTTTGCTTTGCAATAATATTTATAATACCGGGAGCATCTTTCTTTAAAATAGATAATTAGTTAGACTTTGTGCTGTTAAATCTTTTGGGAAAAGCGTTTTTTTAAGAAAAATTTCCATAATTATTCTAATGGTTTATAGCCTAAACAGGTTTTTATTTTCTCTACTTAATTTGAAAATTATCAACCTTTTTAATGAAATTCATTTCATATAATGTATTTAGTTTGGTTAATAATGGGACGGACGTCTACATAAAATTGGTACCTGGCGGAGAATGGCATTTAAGAAATGTTTGTTTTAATTATCTACTTAAAAATAACTTAAAAAAAAAATTGCCCAAAAAGTCAACTTTAAGAATACCCTACTTATTTTAACGTTCGTGTGTCAAAATCAAAAATTTCCATCGAAAATTAAATGTATGGATGTTTAACATACATATACTATAGACTAGACTATAGACAATACTATAGGCTAGACTACAGACTAGACTATAGACTAGACTATCGACGAGACTATAGACTAGACTATAGACTAGACTATAGACTAGACTATAGACTAGACTATAGACTAAACTATAGACTAGACTGCAGACTAGACTATAGACTAAACTATCGACTAGACTGCAGACTAGACTATAGACTAGACTATAGACCAGACTAGACTATAGACTAGACTATAGACCAGACTAGACTATAGACTAGACTATAGTCTAGACTATAGACTAGACTATAGACTAGACTATAGACTAGACTATAGACCAGACTAGACTATAGACTAGACTATAGACTAGACTATAGACTAGACTATAGACTAGACTATAGACTAGACTATAGACTAGACTATAGACTAGACTATAGACTAGACTATAGACTAGACTATAGACTAGACTATAGACTAGACTATAGACTAGACTATAGACTAGACTATAGACTAGACTATAGACTAGACTATAGACTAGACTATAGACTAGACTATAGACTAGACTATAGACTAGACTATAGACTAGACTATAGACTAGACTATAGACTAGACTATAGACTAGACTATAGACTAGACTAGACTATAGACTAGACTATAGACTAGACGATAGACTAGACTAGACTATAGACTAGACTAGACTATAGACTAGACTAGACTAGACTATAGACTAGACTATAGACTAGACTATATACTAGACTATAGACTAGACTATAGACTAGACTATGGACTAGACTATAGACTAGACTGTTGACTAGACTATAGACTAGACTAGTGACTAGACTATAGACTAGACTATAGACTAGACTATAAACTAGACTATAGACTAGACTATAGACTAGATTATAGACTAGACTATAGACTAGACTATAGACTAGACTATAGACTAGACTATAGACTAGACTATAGACTAGACTAGACTAGACTATAGACTAGACTATAGACTAGACTATACTAGACTATAGACTAGACTATAGACTAGACTATAGACTAGACTATAGACTAGACTATAGACTAGACTATAGACTAGACTATAGACTAGACTATAGACTAGACTATAGACTAGACTATAGACTAGACTAACTATAGACTAGACTATAGACTAGACTATAGACTAGACTATAGACTAGACTATAGACTAGACTATAGACTAGACTATAGACTAGACTATAGACTAGACTAGACTTAGACTAGACATAGACTAGACTATAGACTAGACTATAGACTAGACTATAGACTAGACTATAGACTAGACTATAGACTAGACTATAGACTAGACTATAGACTAGACTATAGACTAGACTATAGACTAGACTATAGACTAGACTATAGACTAGACTATAGACTAGACTATAGACTAGACTATAGACTAGACTATAGACTAGACTATAGACTAGACTATAGACTAGACTATAGACTAGACTATAGACTAGACTATAGACTAGACTATAGACTAGACTATAGACTAGACTATAGACTAGACTATAGACTAGACTATAGACTAGACTATAGACTAGACTATAGACTAGACTATAGACTAGACTATAGACTAGACTATAGACTAGACTATAGACTAGACTATAGACTAGACTATAGACTAGACTATAGACTAGACTATAGACTAGACTATAGGCTAGACTATAGGCTAGACTATAGACTAGACTATAGACTAGACTATAGACTAGACTATAGACTAGACTATAGACTAGACTATAGACTAGACTATAGACTAGACTATAGACTAGACTATAGACTAGACTATAGACTAGACTATAGACTAGACTATAGACTAGACTATAGACTAGACTATAGACTAGACTATAGACTAGACTATAGACTAGACTATAGACTAGACTATAGACTAGACTATAGACTAGACTATAGACTAGACTATAGACTAGACTATAGACTAGACTATAGACTAGACCATATACTAGACTATAGACTAGACTATAAACTAGACTAGACTAGACCATATACTAGACTATAGACTAGACTATAGACTAGACTAGACTATACTATAGACAATACTATAGAATAGAATTAGTTTAATGAAAACACCAAATTTCTATAAAAAGTAAACAAAATCTTTTGTATTTACGGTTATTAATTAGAATTATTTACAAAATTCTATACTTTTCAATTAAAAGTTCAATTAATAAAAAAAGTTTTCAATTGGCAGGGAATTTAACAAAATGTTCATCATCTAATATCTTATAGTTATAGTTACGATATGTTTCCAATTCATAAATATATTTTCTGCCACAATCCTTCATAATATTCGCCACTACAGGTTTCATGTTGGTAATGCCGGTCATTGCGCAGAGTTCTCTGTAGTATTCATACTGAAAAAAGTTAATATAATAGATAAAAGAAATAAAAGATTGAAAACGTTGTCTTTTAGAAAAAAAAAACACCCCACCTCTTTTGCACCCATTTTATGAGCCTCACATTGCCTTATGCCTCTCTCTTTGCGTTCCTCTATTTCATGCGTTAATTCATCCAACATTTCCTGTTTCGAGGGAAGCTCCACTTCATTGCTAAAGAATTTGGTGACAAAACGTATCTGCATATCTAAACATAGTGTGGGTAAAACTGCAAAGGGTAAACCGATAATGGCCATTGTGGGATACTCGATATTGATACAATGTTTGTACAAGGGTTGGACAAATTTATTTTGTACATAAATGCCACAATCACAGCTTAGGAAGGGGAATGAGTATTGATAACCGGTACAATAGACTACACAATCAAAATCTTCGACGCTGTCATCCTTAAAGACTGCACCAGTTGGGGTAAAATATTTAACATCGGGTTTTTGTCTGACGGGACCCATGAAGTCGGTTGGTGGCGCTTCCGGTAAATGATGACTAAGAAATATTTGTTTTGCAGTTTTAGCAATATGTTGAGTAATATCCATGCCACTGGGTCCAGCACCAATAATCAAAACTTTTTTATCTGTTGGTAGGTTTTAGGGACGAAAGAAAAGAATAAATCATTGACTATTCTATAGTTCAGACTATAGACTATTTTTTAGTCTGGACTACAGACTATTCTATAGTCCAGACTATAGACTATTCTATAGTCCAGACTATAGACTATTCTATAGACCAGACTATAGACTTTTCTATAGTCCAGACTATAGACTATTCTATAGTCCAGACTATAGACTATTCTATAGTCCAGACTATAGACTATTCTATAGTCCAGACTATAGACTATTCTATAGTCCAGACTATAGACTATTCTATTGTCCAGACTATAGACTATTCTATAGTCCAGACTATAGACTATTCTATTTTCCAGACTATAGACTATTCTATTGTCCAGACTATAGACTATTCTATAGTCCAGACTATAGACTATTCTATAGTCCAGACTATAGACTATTCTACAGTCCAGACTATAGACTATTCTATAGTCCAGACTATAGACTATTCTATAGTCCAGACTATAGACTATTCTATAGTCCAGACTATAGACTATTCTATAGTCCAGACTATAGACTATTCTATAGTCCAGACTATAGACTATTCTATAGTCCAGACAATAGACTATTCTATAGTCCAGACTATAGACTTTTCTATAGTCCAGACTATAGACTTTTCTGTAGTCCAGACTATAGACTTTTCTATAGTCCAGACTATAGACTTTTCTATAGTCCAGACTATAGACTTTTCTATAATCCAGACTATAGACTTTTCTATAGTCCAGACTATAGACTTTTCTATAGTCCAGACTATAGACTTTTCTATAGTCCATACTATAGACTATTCTATAGTCCATACTATAGACTATAGTCCAGGCTATAGACTATTCTATAGTCCAGGCTATAGACTATTCTATAGTCCATACTATAGACTATTCTATAGTCCACGCTATAGACTATTCTATAGTCCAGACTATAGACTATTCTATAGTCCAGACTATATACTATTCTTCTTCTTTACACTCTGACTATAGAAAGGCTTTTTACTTTTAAAAATTTCCAAAAATTACCTTTAAACATTTGTGCTGAACGATAAAGATGACTGTGTAACTGCAGACCCTTAAAAATATCCATGCCAGGTATGTCGGGGTATTGAGGTTTTTTAAAATGACCATTACAAACAAAAATTCTATCAAAATGTTGTACACTTAAAGTATTTGTGTTGTGATTTAAAACATGGACCTAAATTTAAAAATTAAATTACAAAAAATCATTTAATTGTGTTATTAATTAAAAAGGAATAGTCTACTAGCCTCCCACTCCTTATTGGAACGTGGTTTAACGCGTATCACTTCATGTTGCAATTTAATATAATGTCTTAGTTTAAAATGATCAGCATAAAGATTTAAATATTCCAAAACATTGGCGGAAGTAACAAATGATAACTCAAACTTTTCGGGATAGGGAAAATCGGAATAACCCATAACCTCTTTGGGTATATTGGTTCTTTAATGGAAAAAGAAAATTAAATAAATTTATTATTAATAAAATGTTTGTTAAGTTTTACCTTAAACCCTCATACATGCTACTATGCACCTCCTCATCATGTTGTTTGGAAACATCAGTGTCTCTGTAAACCCAAGTGCCTCCCACTTGTTCCTCCCTTTCATAGCAAACCACTTCCATATGATGTTCTAAAGAATTTTTCACCGCCGACAAACCGGCTGTACCCGCTCCTATAACACATACACGTATTTTTTTATTCATTTTTTTTTTATTTAAAAATTTATAATTTCTTTGTAACCGTTTGATCCCAGCCGTTCATTCGCAAGTCTGAAAAGTTACTGCTCCATCATACAAAAGATGTTTATATTATATTCATGCAGTTCTAGTCATTAGTGGGCTTTACAACTACTACTTACTGCTTAACATTGTATGGGTTTGATATGATATTACAAATTATTATTTTTATTTATTTGTAGATTATTTGTACCCTACTCTACTTAGTAAATGGTTGTATCTTTAGTTTGTTATCATTGTTTAATAATGAAATCTGTTTTAAACTTTTCTTTAGACTCCTGACTACGAGTTAGTCTATAGTCTGGACTATATTTAGATAAGTCTATAGTCTGAACTATAGATTAGTCTATAGTCGTATATATATTCTATAATCTGGACTATAGATAAGTCTATAGTATGGACTATGGAATAGTCCTTAGTCTGAACTATATATTAGTCTATAATCATGATTAAAGATTAGTGTATAGACTGAATTGTATATAAGTTTATCTTCTGGACTATAGATTAGTCTACAGTCTGGACTATAGATTAGTCCATAGCCTAAACTATATATTAGTCTATAATCAGGATTAAAGATTAGTGTATAGACTGAATTGTATATAAGTTTATCTTCTGTACTATAGATTAGTCTATAGTCGACTATAGATTTGTCTATAGTCTGGACTATAGATTTGTCTATAGTCTGGACTATAGATTTGTCTACAGTCTGGACTATAGATATGTCTATAGTCTGGACAATAGATTTGTCTATA
This sequence comes from Lucilia sericata, assembly GCF_015586225.1. Classification (NCBI taxonomy): domain Eukaryota; kingdom Metazoa; phylum Arthropoda; class Insecta; order Diptera; family Calliphoridae; genus Lucilia; species Lucilia sericata. The sequence goes on along the minus strand of NW_023995078.1, from coordinate 27,263 downwards.
GTCTGGACTACAGATTTGTCTATAGTCTGGACTATAGACTAGTCTATAGTCTGGATTACTGAAAAGCCCACATTCTGGACTATTGATAAGTCTTTAGTCTGGATTATAGATTAGTTTATAATGTGGACTTCAGATTAGTTTCTAGTCTGGGCAATAGATCAGTCTATAGTCTGGACTATTAGATTAGTATATAAACTATATATATAAACTATATATAAACTATATATTAGTCTATATCAGATTAGTATATAGACTGAACTGTATATAAGTTTATCTTCTGTACTATAGATTAGTCTATAGTCTGGACTATAGATTTGTCTATAGTCTGGACTATAGATTTGTCTATAGTCTGTACCATATATTTGTCTATAGTCTGGACTATAGATTTGTCTGTAATCTGGACTATAGACTAGTCTATAGTCTGGACTACTGAAAAGCCTACATTCTTGACTATTGATTAGTCTTTAGTCTGGATTATAGATTAGTTTATAATGTGGACTTCAGATTAGTTTCTAGTCTGGGCAATAGATCAGTCTATAGTCTGGACTATTAGATTAGTATATAACCTGTACTCTAGATTAGGCTTTAGTCTGGACTATAGATTAGTTTATAGTGTGGATTTCAATTTATAGTCAGGGCTATAGATCGGTCTATAGTTTGGAATAAAAAAATTAGTATATTGTCTGATCTATAGTCTAGATTAGTCCATATTCTGGACTATATATAGATTAGTCTATTTTCTGGGATATTGCATAGTCTATAATCTGGATTATAGATTAGCCTAAAGTCTTTACTGTATGTTAGTCTATAGTCTGGACTAAAGATTAGTCTATAACCTGGTCTATATATAAGCCTATACTATGGATTAATCTATATTCTGGACTATAGATTAATCTATCTTCTGGACTATAGATAATATTATAGTCTGGACTATATATAAGACTGGACTATAGATTAGTCTATAGTCTGGACAATAGATTAATCTCTAGTCTAAACTATAGAGTAGTCTATAATCTGGATTTCTAGAAGAATGTCTTCATATAAAATGTGTCTACTGCCAGTAGCTCATTGTTGAAAAAATAATCTCAAATGATTCAGCACATTTTTTTTGTTAAAATGTTATATCTTTTCATTTCATATTTCATTCACATAGCAATTGCTTAATTAATAATTGTAAATAATCTCTCATATTATATGTGTCGCTTTTGACACTGGACTACGACATTTTGGTTTTCTCATTGTCGTTATTGACTGTGTATACATGTTGTGATGAGAAGAATGTTATTTTGTCGAGTGACTGCTTTCGACTCTATTCAATAGAAAATACTCTTCTTTTGACTCTGATCTATAGAAAGGTGCTAACTTTAGAGTCTTGTCCAGAGAAAATACTCTTTTTTCTACTCTGATCAATAGAAAGGTTTAACTGTATATATAGTCTTGTCGATAGAAAAGTGTCTTCTTCAGAATTTGGTTTATAGAAGTGCTTTCTCTTTCCTTTTGTTTCTAGTCCTTGGACGTTTCTTCTCAATAGACTTTTGCCTAAAAATACTGAATTCTTGAGAGTCTAAAGACTACATTTTAGTCTGTTAGAGTCTTTTTTATAGAAAAGGGTCTTTCGATTGTGGTCTGCAGACTCTGATCTATAAAATAGCGGCTTGTTTTGAAATTGATCTACAGAAGTTTCTTTTTCAATGGCTGATCTGTAACTGAAACTGATCTGTAGAAGTTTATTTTTCATGCCCTTATCTATTAAAACATCTTTAGAGTTTGAACTATCGAGAATCTCTTCTTTTGATCTATTGAAAAATTGTGTTTCTTCTTAACACTGTAGTGTATAAAACTTTTTTTCCTTCAGATTTTCGGACAAACAGTGTCAGCTGTTTGTTTTAAGTTTGATTTGTATTTAACCTTGATTATTTGCACAACTAATAAGTATTAAGGCAAATGTATGTACTTCATACATATTTAATGCAAAACAAGAACGTGATTTGTTTAAAAAATTAATTTAAAACTATAGTTTTTGTAAACATAAATAAAATGTTTGTTGGGATTGAGATAATAAAAAGCCTTAAAGTATACTAAGGTTTTTAAACAAAAGTTGAGATATTAAAGATGCCACATTTTTTCTTTTATACCTGTTTTAACTATGGACTATACAATAGACCATTGTCTGGGCTATAGACAACACTAGAATGTAGTCTAGACTATAGTCAGGACAACTGATCTATTTATATAGTCCGTATCATAGATTAAACTATAGTCTGAATTATAGATCAGTCTATATTCTGGACTACAGATAAATCTATGTTCTGGATCATAGAGTAAACTATAGTCTGGTTTATAAATCAAACTATAGACTGGACTATAGATCGGTCTATAGTATATACTGTATATTAGCCTATTCTCTAGACTATATGGACTATAGACTAGATTGTAATCTGGACCATAGACTATACTATAGATCAGTCTAAAGTCTGTTTGTAGTCTTGACTATAGATCAGTTGATAGTTTGGGCTGTAAAACAGTAGATCACTTTGTAGTCTAAAAGCCTTTACTAATAACCATAAGAATTTATCATTTAAAGATCCCCGCATTTTTTTCGAATCTTTGGCACTAGGCAACTCTGTTTTAGTTTATTAACATACAACGCTTTCAAAGCTTGCGTAATATAACAACAAATTCAATTGATAAGAATAGATTTAATATAAAATAACTATGAACAAACAACAATAGCAAAAACATTGAAATAGTCTGTCGGTCGATCGTATAATTGTTTTTGTTTTCTTTTTAAGATTTTGAAAAGCTTTTTTTTTTATTCTTAAAGTGATAAAAAATATAGTATTCACACTTTTAGTAATGATTTTTTGCATAGAAAAATATGAAAAAAAATAAAACTTATACTTGTTTTTCATTAAACTTAAACTTTAGCTAATTCATAATTAAATGCACTATTGGTTCCAATCACACTCCCCGCGCCTACAAAAAACACAAGGAGTTAATTTTACGATCGACCACAAGTTTGTAACTTGTTGGAGGGTTTAATGTTGTTTTTTTTTGTACAATTTACAATTTGCCAGTTAATTCGGGAACTGCCTTGAATAGATCAGCTACCAAACCAATATCGGCTACTTGGAAGATGGGAGCCTCTGGGTCTTTGTTGATGGCCACAATAGTCTTAGAATCTTTCATGCCAGCCAAATGCTGAATGGCACCAGAAATACCAACAGCAACGTATAGATCGGGGGCAACGATTTTGCCAGTTTGACCAATTTGCAAGTCATTGGGCACATAGCCGGCATCGACAGCAGCACGTGAGGCACCTACAGCAGCGCCGAATTTATCAGCCAAATCGTAGAGCAATTTGAAGTTGTCGCCCGATTTCAAGCCACGACCACCAGAGATGATTACCTTGGCACTGGTCAATTCAGGACGATCAGACTTGGTCAATTCTTGGCTAACGAATTCAGTCAAAGATTGGGCATAATCACCGGCAGGAGCTTGTTCAATAGCACCACTACCGCCCGAGGCAGCAGCGGGAGCAAAGTTGGTGGCACGAACGGTAATAACCTTAACAGGATCCTTGGAACGCAAAGTCATAATGGCATTACCAGCATAAATGGTGCGAACAAAGGTATCTTCACTCTTAACATCGATGATTTCAGAGATGGGAGAAACATCCAATTTAGCAGCTACGCGAGGCAAAACATTTTTGCCAAAAGCAGTGGCGCCAGCCAAAATGTGAGTGAACTTGAATTGATTTTGGGCAGCCACCACCAAAGGAGTCAAGGATTCGGCAGTAAAACCCTTGAAGGCTTCATTTTCGGCTACCAAAACTTTAGCAACACCTTCTACTTTGGCTACAGCTTCCGAGGCCTATAAAAAACAAACACACACACACAAACAAACGCATTTCACATTAGGTGTTATGCAAACTTTTAGCTTTTCTGTCTTTTTTATCAACTTACGGGACCACACTTAGTGCCTGCTACCAAAACTGTGACGTCACCACCGATCTTCTTGGCGGCAGCAATAGTATTCAAAGTGGCAGGATTCAATACCTCATTATTATGCTCGGCCACTACCAAGGTGCTCTTGCAACGGTGTAACTATTAAATTGGAAACATAAATTTATCACCACTTAATTAGTAAAACCTGCACATGCTACTCTTAGGAAAAATTAAAAACTTACGATACTGGTACGCAATAAACCACGAGCTGTATTGCTGCTGAACATATTGTTGTTGTTTACACTTCAATAACTTTTCAAACTTAATAAATTACAAGAATAAATTGGCACAACTAAGCACTGTTTTTCAACATAAAAAAGTAAGAAAATAATAGATTAATTTAATAAAATTTTACAAAGTATTTGATTAAATTTATTAGAAAAATCTACCTCTCCGCTCAATTAACCCAACTGACTGAACAAAAAAAGAGATCACTGCAAAAGTACTAAAGTCCACTGTTGCGTTGCCAACTGTTGTGGCAACTTGCCGTTAAAAACACAGCTGTTTTAACAAAAAGATTAGAATTGCAACTGCAGGCGTTAAGCGACAGCCACAGAAACCAGGTTTAAGTTAAACATAAATAAATACTACTAACTAACTAACTACTACTAACTAACTACTAACTAACTAACTAACTAACCTAACTACAACTAACTAACTAACATAACTAACTAACTAACTAACTAACTACTAACTAACTAACTTAACTAACTACTACTAACTACTAACTAACTAACTAACTAACTAACTAACTAACATAACTACTAACTAACTAACTAACTAACTAACTACTAACTACTAACTAACTAACTAACTACTAAACTAACTAACTAACTAACTAACTAACTAACTAACTAACTACTAACTAACTAACTAACTAACTACTAACTAAACTAACTAACTAACTAACTAACTAACTAACTAACTAACTAACTAACTAACTAACTAACTACAACTAACTAACTAACCTAACTAACTAACTAACTACTAACTAACTAACTAACTAACTAACTAACTAACTAACTAACTAACTACTAACTAACTACTAACTAACTAACTAACTAACTAACTAACTTACTAACTAACTAACTAACTACTAACTAACTAACTAACTAACTACCTAACTAACTAACTAACTAACTACCTAACTAACTAACTAACTAACTACTAAACTAACTACTAACTAACTAACCCTAACTAACTAACTAACTAACTAACTAACTAACTAACTAACTAACTAACTAACTAACTACTAACTAACTACTAACTAACTAACTAACTAACTAACTAACTAACTAACTAACTAACTAACTAACTAACTAACTAACTAACTAACTAACTAACTAACTAACTAACTAACTAACTAACTAACTAACTAACTAACTAACTAACTAACTACTAACTAACTAACTAACTACTAACTAACTAACTAACTAACTAACTAACTAACTAACTAACTAACTAACTAACTAACTAACTAACTAACTAACTAACTAACTAACTAACTAACTAACTAACTAACTAACTAACTAACTAACTGAACTAACTAACTAACTACTAACTAACTAACTAACTAACTAACTAACTAACTAACTACTAACTAACTACTAACTAACTAACTAACTAACTAACTACTAACTAACTAACTAACTAACTAACTAACTAACTAACTAACTAACTAACTAACTAACTAACTAACTAACTAACTAACTAACTAACTAACTAACTAACTAACTAACTACTAACTAACTAACTAACTAACTAACTACCTAACTAACTAACTAACTAACTAACTAACTAACTAACTAACGAACTAACTAACTAACAGACTAACTAACTACTAACTAACTACAACTAACTAACTAACTAACTAACACTAACTAACTAACTAACTAACTAACTAACGACTAACTAACTAACTAACTAACTAACTAACTAACTACTAACTAACTAACTAACTAACTACTAACTAACTAACTAACTAACTAACTAACTAACTAACTAACTAACTAACTAACTAACTACTAACTAACTACTAACTAACTAACTACTAACTAACTAACTAACTAACTAACTAACTAACTAACTAACTACTAACTAACTACTAACTACTACCTAACTAACTAACTAACTAACTAACTAATCTAACTAACTAACTAACTAACTAACTAACTAACTAACTAACTAACTAACTAACTAACTAAACTAAAACTACTAGACTAACTAATAACTAACTAACTAACCTAACTACAACTAACTAACTAAGCTACTACTACTAACTAACTAACTAACTAAAAACGAACTAACTACTAACTAACTAACGAACCAAAGGAATATTAATAAAGTAGCATCACTTGACAGCTGACTATTTTTTTTTAAAACTAGATAAATGAAGCAAATTGTCAAAGTTTGTTTTGAAAATTGTTAACATTGTTTAACGGTTCGCCATTTGTAAATTGTGTTGGCTATTGTTAAAATTTGTGAAAAGTTGACAAAAGTGAATTAAAAGTGGTTTTAAATTAGTTTAAAAGTGTAAGAAATTGTACTAATACGATAATAATATAATTAAATTGTTAATATTTTAACTTAAAAGTAATCTTTTTTAGGTTAAAAATGTTTTGTTCACAATTGTTGTTCAAGGAAATTTTAAGTCTTGACACAATCTTAAATTATTCCAAAAACAAAAACATGTGGTTGTTGTAGATGTTGTTGTACAACAAGAGATGTCGCTACTTTATTAATATACTTTGTAACTAACTAACTAACTAAACTAACTAACTACTACTAACTAACTAACTAACTAACTAACTAACTAACTAACTAACTAACTAACTAACACGACTACTACTAACTAACTAACTAACTAACTAACTAACTAAACCTAACTAACTACTAACTAACTAACTAACTAACTAACTAACTAACTAACTAACTAACTACTAACTAACTAACTAACTAACTAACTACTCACGAACTAACTAACTAACTAACTAACTACACTAACTAACTAACTAACTAACTAACTAACTACTAACTAACTAACTACTAACTAACACTAACTAACTAACTACACTAACTAACTAACTAACTAACTAACTAACTAACTACTAACTACTAACTACTAACTAACTACTAACTAACTAACTAACCTAACTAACGAACTAACTAACTACTAACTAACTAACTAACTAACTACTAACTAACTAACTAACTAACTAACTACTAACTAACTAACTAACTAACTAACTAACTAACTAACTAACTAACTAACTAACTAACTAACTACTAACTAACTAACTAACTAACTAACTAACTAACTAACTAACTAACTAACTACTAACTAACTAACTACTACTAACTAACTACTAACAACTAACTAACTAACTAACTAACTAACTACTAACTAACTAACTAACTACTAACTACAACTAACTAACTAACTAACTAACTAACTAACTAACTAACTACTAACTAACTAACTAACTAACTAACTACTAACTAACTAACTACTAACTAACTACTACTAACTAACTAACTAACTAACTAACTAACTAACTAACTAACTAACTAACTACAACTAAAACTAACTACTAACTACTAACTAACTAACTACTAACTAACTAACTAACTAACTAACTAACTAACTAACTACTAACTAACTAACTAACTAACTAACTACTAACTAACTAACTAACTAACTACTAACTAACTAACTAACTAACTAACTAACTACTACTAACTAACTAACTACTAACTACTACTAACTAACTAACTAACTACTAACTAACTAACTAACTAACTAACTACTAACTAACTAACTAACTAACTAACTAACTAACTAACTACTAACTAACTAACTAACTACTAACTAACTAACTAACTAACTAACTAACTAACTACTAACTAACTAACTAACTAACTAACTAACTAACTAACTACTACTAACTAACTAACTAACTAACTAACTAACTAACTAACTAACTAACTAACTAACTACTAACTAACTAACTAACTACCTAACTAACTAACTAACTAACTAACTACTACTAACTAACTAACTAACTAACTAACTAACTAACTAACTACTAACTAACTACTAACTAACTAACTAACTAACTCTAACTAACTAACTAACTAACTACTAACTAACTAACTAACTAACTAACTAACTAACTAACTAACTAACTAACTAACTACTAACTAACTAACTAACTAACTAACTAACTAACTAACTAACTAACTAACTAACTAACTAACTAACTAACTACTAACTAACTAACTAACTAACTAACTAACTAACTAACTAACTAACTAACTAACTAACTACTAACTACAACTAACTAACTAACGAACTAAAATAACTAACTAACTAACTAACTAACTAACTAACTAACTAACTAACAACTAACTAACTACTAACTAACTAACTAACTAACTAACTACCTAAACCTAACTAACTAACTAACTAACTAACTAACTACTAACTACCTAACTAACTAACTAACTAACTAACTAACTACCTAACTAACTAACTAAACTAACTAACTACCCAGTAAAAATTGGAGCTTACATGCAAGCAGGTTTGTAAGGGAACGAAGCTATTTTCTCCCTTACAAACCTGCTTCGATAAGGCATGATTTTTATATAGCGAATTCCCACTTGGAAGCATTCCCACTAGTAAGCTTAAATATTATTTAAATACTTCACTTACAATCTGCTTCTCTGTAAGGGATAGTAGTAAGCTTTTAATTTTTTTCAGCTTACATTATAAAATTACTCCTATCATTGGTATTCCCTTATTTCCTGCTTCTCAGTAAGGCTTAATAGTAAGCGAATACAGATGCAGTTACTTCCCTTTTTAGCTTCCTAAAGTCTAAAAATTTTTTACTGGGTAACTAACTAACTAACTAATTAACTAACTAACTAACTAACTGACTAAACAAGTTACTTTTAAAGGGCTAATATGTTATGTTTAGTGTAGGTAGTTAAAGGGTATCTTAAGAAGTGCAAAACACCCCAGTATTTTAAAATATTAATAAAAATTTAAGCTCTTAATTGAAACCCCATGATCGTTAATAAGGGGAAATAACTATTAAAGGTAATTTTTTATTTTAATAGAAACAAAATTTCCTTAAGTGTAAGGTAATTATTATTAAATATGTTTTTTGATAATTTAAAGAAAAGGATAGTTTTATAAGCCCCCATATATGTATGTATGTTTAAATAGAAATATATATAGAAACTGATAAAAAAAATCAAGTAAATACAACAAATAACATTATAACAAATTGATAAAGATAAGCTACCAATAGCTACTACCTACAAATAATGTTTTTGCCAAAGTTGACCAAAATAAAATTTGAGCAATATTTAGTAATTCGGCAGTTGGCAATTGTTAAAGACTATATACAAAAAATCGGTTAAAACATTTTTAACGGTTATCTATAAAAAGAGAAAATATAAAAACAAAGAATTTGACAAAAAAGAGAGAGTGAAATTAGAAAATAATAATAAAAAAAATAAACAAATCTGTAACAATTAATAGAAATTTAATAATATATAATTCTAGTGGAATATTTAATAAGATATAGAAAAAGAGCAAAGTTAAATATTAATGTTTTTAAAACATAAATCAAAATATGTTTGTAATATTTAAAATAAAAACTATTATAAATCTATTATTAATATGGTGCTGGTGTCTGAGTTGTAAGGGCATAAACTCCAGCGCGATAAGCCCACAATTTAAAGATAATAACAACAATTTTTATAAAGATAACTGGGCCAATAATAACTTTAATCTTCATAATAATGCGAAATTAGCGACACAAAGCCATTTGGAGGAGACTATAGTAACAGCTCAAGATATTGAATATACCACTCCCTATGCTACACCTGGGGTAACCTGGGATACGGAGGAGAAATTACTGGAAAATTCTTTGGTAAAATTAAAAACTTCCAATGAAGAGAATAGCTGTTTATTGGATTCTTTAAAAATGGCTCTATTATGGTGGTCTTACGGCAATGGCACTTTGAGAGAAACAAATTTGAGGGTCTTGACCAAGCAGCAACAATTGGATTTATCTTATCGTAATATTAGCAAAGACGAAGAGTTAATGGAGTTAATGCTGGCCTCTAACAAAGACAAAGAAAGTTTAAATGTGGTGGCAGCCTCTTTAGCTTTTAATAATTTAACCAATGTGCCCTATAACACCTTGGAACTAATGTCTAATACCTTAAAGTATCTTAGTTTAAAGGGTAATCCCTTTCTGGATATAACCTCGGAAATAGAAGATCGTAATTTACACTGTTTACTGCTAAATGAGGAAGATGAATTAAATTTACCAGAAAACCGTAAATTATTTACCAAATCGCAGGAGGGTATAGCCTGGGCCACTTTTCCCTATATGCCTCAACTATTGGAATTGGATATCAGTAATTGTGATATAGAATTTATCAGTAAAATGGCCTTTCAAAATCTAACAAATCTCAAAAATCTTTATATATCTTATAATAAAATGTTAACCCTACAATCGGATACGTTCTATTACACCCCCAATTTGCAAGTATTGGATCTATCGTTTACCAATGTTTATGACTCTTTCATGAATCAATTGGTGGCTTCTCCCACTCTAGAATCGGTGATGAAACTGATTTATGGTGTTAATATACAACAATATACTTTTAAGTATTTGCCCAACTTAGTATATCTGGATCTATCTCACACCAAATTGACTCGAGGCAGTGCCATAGCATTTACTCATTTGGGTCCTAATCTTAAATACTTAAGTTTGTGTTATACCTCTTTTCCCGTGTTTGGCAATGGCATATTTAAAAATTCTTCCCTTATAGGCCTGGATTTATCGGGTAATACCCATGCTGCCTTTAGCATTACGGAAGATGTATTTGAGGATTTATCTAAAACTTTATCGTATTTATATTTTGAAAAGGCCAATCTAAAAGATCTTTCCTGGTTAAAGCATTTACATAACTTACGTTTCTTGGCCTTGGCGGGTAATAATATCAACACCCTGACATTTGAACACTTTCAAAATCTCCAGCAGTTACAGGTTTTGGATTTAACCTCTAATCAAGTGGGCAATTGGTATAACCAGGTTTTTGTTAATAATACCAATCTGCGTGTTTTAAGCCTAAAAGATAATAATATAAATATCATCACCTCGGAAATGTTAAAAGATTTCAGCAACTTAATTTACTTAAGTCTGGGCGATAATAACTTTATCTGTGACTGCCTTTTAAGAGATCTAGTAGATATAGCGGCCTCAAATAATAAACAAGCCAAATGTCAGGGGAATTTTTGGCAGGATCTTCACAACACCCTTAATATTACCAGCAACGATTTACAGTATATTTTAGAACATTCTAAACTATTTCTCAACACCAGTCTTCGGAATCTGGATGTTCATTCGGTGGTATGGTCGCAAAGTTATGAAAAACTTAGACAATCTGCAAGAAAATTTAGCACGACTCATAAATTTAAAAGCAAACCTAAAATGCGTTTTATTCTCGATGCCCTTAGAACTTTTAATGCCTCCAATATTTGCCATCATTATCACAATACCACGGCCGACTATGATGCACGCCTAAATGGCTCTTTAGTTAAAGTACAACTTTTAGACTATGAGGAGGAGCACTATTGGTGCTACAATGAAACCGAGAAACAAACTTTGATTAGACTTAATTGTCAGAGAACTTCTTTGGTGGAGGATATAGTGGAAGAATTGGATTCCTTAACCACCTATGTTATGGCCATTGTAGGCAGTTTAATCGCCATAACCGTCATATGCTTGCTGGTGTATTGGAAACGTTGGCATATCTACTACTACTATTCCTCGCTTAAATCGGCCCGCTCTACTTTCATCCGTCTCCCAGGAAAATATCAACAAATTTCAAAATTTATGTGATCAACAGCCTCATATGATTTATGACATCTTCATTTCTTATTGTCAAAGTGATCGCGATTGGATTGTCCAGGAACTTATGCCTAATGTCGAAGACACTGGTGATATTTCTATTTGCCTACACGAACGTGACTTTCAAATTGGTGTTACCATACTTGATAATATAGTCTCCTGCATGGAACGTTCCAAAGCTCTAATGCTTATTATCTCTTCCAACTTTTTACTCAGTCACTGGTGTCAATTTGAAATGCAATTAGCTCAACATCGTATATTTGATCTGAATAAAGATCATTTGATATTAGTTTTTCTAGAGGAAATACCACGCAGTAAAAGACCTAAAAATCTGCAATATTTAATGGATGTTAAGACCTATATTAAATGGCCAGGAGGTAAAGGTAAACGTCACATACAACCGGAGGAGAGGAAATTATTTTGGAAACGTTTTAAAACGCACTTTAAGGAATATTGGTTTGAATGCTACAGAATCTAGAGCGTAAATGGAAGTAATTATTATAAAAAGTAAATAATTTAAGTAATTGTACCTGATTGATGTAAATAATAGAAAAAAAAAAACACTGTCTAAATTTAATTGTATTTGTAAATAGTTTGTAATTATTAATTTTAATGAAAAAATAAAAGATGCCATATTATGTTTAAATGTAAAAATTTGAAGAGTTTGGAAATTCTTGTAGATAGATAGATAGATAGATAGATAGATAGATAGATAGATAGATAGATAGATAGATAGATAGATAGATAGATAGATAGATAGATAGATAGATAGATAGATAGATAGATAGATAGATAGATAGATAGATAGATAGATAGATAGATAGATAGATAGATAGATAGATAGATAGATAGATAGATAGATAGATAGATAGATAGATAGATAGATAGATAGATAGATAGATAGATAGATAGATAGATAGATAGATAGATAGATAGATAGATAGATAGATAGATAGATAGATAGATAGATAGATAGATAGATAGATAGATAGATAGATAGATAGATAGATAGATAGATAGATAGATAGATAGATAGATAGATAGATAGATAGATAGATAGATAGATAGATAGATAGATAGATAGATAGATAGATAGATAGATAGATAGATAGATAGATAGATAGATAGATAGATAGATAGATAGATAGATAGATAGATAGATAGATAGATAGATGGATAGATAGATAGATAGATAGATAGATGGATGGATGGATGGATGGATAGATAGATAGATAGATAGATAGATAGATAGATAGATAGATAGATAGATAGATAGATAGATAGATAGATAGATATAGATAGATAGATATATAGATAGATAGATAGATAGATAGATAGATAGATAGATAGATAGATAGATAGATAGATAGATAGATAGATAGATAGATAGATAGATAGATAGATAGATAGATAGATAGATAGATAGATAGATAGATAGAAGATAGATAGATAGATAGATAGATAGATAGATAGATAGATAGATAGATAGATAGATAGATAGATAGATAGATAGATAGATAGATAGATAGATAGATAGATAGATAGATAGATAGATAGATAGATAGATAGATAGATAGATAGATAGATAGATAGATAGATAGATAGATAGATAGATAGATAGATAGATAGATAGATAGATAGATAGATAGATAGATAGATAGATAGATAGATAGATAGATAGATAGATAGATAGATAGATAGATAGATAGATAGATAGATAGATAGATAGATAGATAGATAGATAGATAGATAGATAGATAGATAGATAGATAGATAGATAGATAGATAGATAGATAGATAGATAGATAGATAGATAGATAGATAGATAGATAGATAGATAGATAGATAGATAGATAGATAGATAGATAGATAGATAGATAGATAGATAGATAGATAGATAGATAGATAGATAGATAGATAGATAGATAGATAGATAGATAGATAGATAGATAGATAGATAGATAGATAGATAGATAGATAGATAGATAGATAGATAGATAGATAGATATATATACGTGAAATTCCAGACTTGGAAGACAACTTCAAAGCTGGCATTGTATGTCAAAATTGGTGCACACTGAAGAACCATAGTTACTTAGTTAGTTTATTCGTTCGTTAGGTCACAGGGTACTTTGTGGTTAGGTCTCTATCGGGCTTGTCTCCTTTACCAGTGTCTTATGTAGGAATCGAACCCATAACCTCCGGTCTAACGACGAGAACATTAACATACCGGAGGCCACAACATGTATATGAAAGTAAATGGCGGACATTCATTTACCCACCTCAATAACATTATTCATTAATATTTGTAAATTTTCTTAAAAACGCCAAAGTTACATCTAAATTAGCTAAGTTGCTATCACTGTTTAGGTATTAGCGTTGACTTACCATACATATACTTCCAGCAGTAAGTTGGCAACGCTGAACAAAGTATAACGTTATTTTTAGTAATATTTTAAAAGGCGGGAGTACACCCGCACTTATTGATTATAAAAAAGTAATTTTTTGGAAAATTATTAATGTAAGAGTTTTAAAATAGGAAAAATTAAGTGAGTTAAATAATTTTAATAAAATATTCTTGGAAAAACATATTCTAAAAGGATAAATGTGTACTTTAGCACAAGTTTTATAAAACCGAAAGCAAAATTAATAACAAAAATTTGCATAGATTTGTTTAATAGTAGTGGATACATAGGTAATATAATTTTATTAAATAAAATTAAATAATTAATTAAAATAATTAATTTCGATTACATTTCGAAATTTTTGCTAATTTTTGCATTTGATAATGGAAAATACCTGCGTGAAAAAAAATTTTGAGGTTAAAAATGATTATTTTCTTTTTTAAAGCAAATTTTGAGAGATAATTTGAACTTACCTGATGACGATGGAAAAAAACATTCAAATTCTTACAGAAAAATAATTGTAAACCTTCATTTTCTTTTTAATCATTTAATTTTCTTTATTTTCTACCAAAAAAGCTTTTCAATCTGCTGCTAGCGTTTATTGTTATATATTTTACGTTAATATATATTTAAAGCTTAATAAACATATACTAGGTTAATATAAATATATTATAAAATATAAATAAAATGTCCTTTCTTTAACATAACTAGTCTTTAATCCAAAATCTCCTGTTTATTCTCCTCCACCTCAGGGGTAATAGTACAGACACGTTTACGAAGTCTTTCACATTTGGGACAGGGTTGTTTTTCATTTAAACAGTCGGCATGGAATACCGCACCGCAAGGTGAACACTATTGATAAATAAAATTAATGAAAATATTAACTTTTAGCTAAAGCTAAACTCACCCTAAAAGTAGTTTCTATATGGAAAGGATACAATATGCGTGAACTATTGCATATTTCACAGATAAATCCCTTATAACTGCATAGAGCACATTTTAAAATATGAGCTTCGCCCAGTTTAAAAGCCTTGTGTAATTGCTGATACAATGTACCTCTCTGGATCATGGCTAAATCACTTATGGAATACTGATGTATATGCTCGTATAAATACTCTTTGCCAAAAAATTGACGCTGCAATTCTTCAAAACTTTTGGGGCTACAAGTGCAGAGATAGGCTCGTATAAAGTTGAGACGTATGCGCAAGGCTTGCAGTTCTGCCATAGCCTCAGAGGCATTATAAATATCGGGGTTTAAGATCTAGAATTATAAACTTTTTAACGACTCTAGTGTTATTGTTAAGTTTCTATACAAACCTGCAAATCTATAAAGGGCTGGCTGCGAAATTCCGCCAAAAATGAGGCGGCCTTTTTGGAAACATTATATTTACGAAAATCCCAGTTGTATATAATCTTGGCTGGTATTAATAACGGCTCTATATCCATGCAATTATCACAATAATAATTGCCACTAAAGGCGCATACTCTACAATGTTAAATTTTGTTTTTAATCAAAAATGTCTTATTTTTCCAAATAAAACTCACCTAAAATTGGAATAACCTATACCCAAAGGATGTTGACAGGATTTACATAGAAAACCCTGGGCATCCAAGCCCGGCTCACGGGCTAATTTACATAATTGTTCCACCATTTCTTGTAATTCTTCTATATCAAACTTTTCTATGGCACTGCCGGAAACTAATTCAAAATCAGATTTACTGGCATTGGATTCGGTATCTAAATTATCTTCTCCTTCTTGTTTGTCCGCCCCCTCCTCATTATGTAAAGTCGTTTGTGACTGGGATAAAGTAGTGGTGTTTTGTAGTAAAAACTTTTCCCACACTTCCGTCCAATCGATTTCACGCTGACGTTCATGTTTACGCAGTAAAGTATTATAGCTACATCTATCACCCATTGGAGAACGCAAAGAACTGGCTGAGCTGGTTAAACTCAAAGATCTTTGAAAGGGATTAACACGTTCCCTTTCATCTAAACTGCTTCTCTCTGCACTGCTGACATCCGAACACCAGGACTTTTGCATAAGATTACTTAAAGAATTACCACCACTTACAACATTTTCCATATTATCCGTATCCTTTATTTCTTCTTCCTTAGCCTTGACGCCTTCTTCTTCATTGTTTTCCGCCATTTTATCTTTAACAATTGTTCCGGCTTCCAATGTTTCATCTTCTTCCATTTCATCGACTTTTTGTAAAAATAAATCTATATTTATGCGTGTATTCAAATCATCCACCGGAAAATTATCTGTCCTACGAAAAGGACTGTTAGCTATGGACTCGGAAAACAATTCATTAGTGCGCACTGGCTGAGGCAAAGGTATGGCTCTTGTTTCCTCAGCCAAAGAACCCGCTATATCTAAACCACTTGCAATGGGACAAGATTTTAAAGTGGGAGTCCAGAGGCCCGACAATTGTAAAGCATAATCGGGCCATTGATTTAAAAGGCTGGAATTGAAGGGTAATTTAAATTGCCCCTTAGCTTCTAGGGTATTCAAGAGGGCGGCTGCTGTTTCCAAACGTTTGGAGTCTTTCATAAAGGCAAATTTTTTGTAGTAGGGAGAAAGGGAAGAAGAATTTTTACACATATTATTGAGATAAGAAGAAAGTAAGCAATCGTTGAGCGATAAACGTATCCAAGCACGACATTGTCCTATTTCAGAAGTGATTTGCGATAAAGTGGTTATCTGGAAGACAACAGAAAGGATTCAAACTAAATTTACTTCATTTTCCTTAAATCTCTAGAAAATTTTCAAATATCTAAATATTTTTGAGAAATTTATATTTTTCATTTCTATTACCTGCTCTATAACCTCCTTGTGCATAAACACCATTATGGGAGACCAAAAACTGGGATCCGGCCTTCTTTCCACATCTCCGGCAATAATATTCAAAGTTTGCCATAGAAATGAATCCTTTAAACCATGCAAAAATATAGCCTCTAAGGTAGTGGACAATGAACTGGTACTTTCACACAGCTCCAGATATTCTACAAAATATATACACATTAATTAACCATAACAAAAACAACGTCATTTCTTCAAGGGGTGTAACCCCTTTCAACTAACCTTTAGCATTTTCTTGCACTTCATAATCAATTTCTTTAACATTTTCCTTTAAAGCCTCTAAAATGGCCTCCTTAATGGCATTTTCACGTTTAGTGGAAAACCCACTATTTAAACTGCGAAACAAAACACTCATTTAAACAAAATTCCCACGACAATTTTCCTTTTAAAAATGAAATACTAACAAAAAAGTAATTTGTATACTAAATGCAATAAAAATATGCAAAAACAAAAACAAAATGTAAATATTTACTTCACCTAAAGCAAATTGTTTTTGTTTTTTCTTACACAGCTGTTTTATGACATTTGTTTTGTTTGTGTAGTATTGCCAACTTATTTTATTGTTATTGCTATTTTCTTAGGCTGGCAACTTAATAAAACGACATTCCTTAATTGAAGACGAACGACAGACAGCAGAGAAGAGAAAAGTTTTGTAATTTTCCTTAAAAAATGTAGTAAAAATTGTTTAATTTACCAACAAGTGTTAATAATTTTATGAAATCCACTTTAAATAATAAAAATTTATAGAATTTAAATGCATAAAACCTAAAGAACGTGTAAAAATAATTGAAATTAATGAACAGAATTACATAGAAACAAAACATGCGTGGGTTGCAACATCAGTTTAATTCAAGGCAATTTTTCTAAAATATTTTATGTTTTTTCCTAAGTTATTGTGTGTTTTTTTAAGTGTTTTATTTATATTTAAGTTTGTTTAAAAGGTAAATGTTAAAAATTATTAAGTTTTGTTTATTATATGTTTGATTGTGCATGTTTTTTTATGTAAATTTTTTGTTTATTTTGTTTGTTTGTATGAGTGTGTGTTAAAGTGATTGATTTGGATGATTCATTAAACAAAAATAAATTTGTGTCTTATTTATTTGTTT
Organism: Lucilia sericata; assembly: GCF_015586225.1. Taxonomy (NCBI): domain Eukaryota; kingdom Metazoa; phylum Arthropoda; class Insecta; order Diptera; family Calliphoridae; genus Lucilia; species Lucilia sericata. The sequence goes on along the minus strand of NW_023995078.1, from coordinate 8,950 downwards.
TTGTTGTTAATGGAGTTGTAGTTATATTAAATTGTTTTTGTATTTACAATATCAATGGTAATTGATACTTAATTATGTGTTTTTTTATTGTTTATTTCTCTTTCTCTCTGTCTTTTTTTTTTGCCATTTTTCTCTTTTTATATTTTTTTCACATTCTCTTCCTATACTATTGTTTTGATGACTTTTTAATTATAGTTAAAAGAAAATAAATAAATTTTGTTCAGCCTGCAAAGAGGACATTGTCGCCATGTCCTCCCCGAATAAAACAACAAAATCTCCTTCAAACCACAACACCAACTCACAAAGTTTACCCCGTTTAACTACCACTTGTGCGGGTTGTCTTAATGAGTTACTCTCCTCCCGAGAAGAGGATTGTGTGGTTGCCTTAGGCCAGGAATGGCATGCTGATTGTTTCCGCTGTTCAGTGTGTGATCATCATTTACACAATTGGTATTTTGAAAAGGATGGTTTACTATTTTGTCGGGATCATTACTATCAGCGTTTTGGTGAGGCTTGCCAACAGTGTAGTGATGTTATTTCCGGACCCGTAATGGTGGCGGGAGATCATAAATTTCATCCGGAATGTTTTTGTTGTTCGCAGTGTTCTTCGTTTATTGGTTATGGTGAAGCCTTTGCTTTATTAGAGCGCTCTAAGCTGTATTGCGATGTCTGCTATAGAAAACTTCTTTATACTGAAAATAATTCTATAGATGGCCTCGTTAAGCCTTTACATTCCATACGTTTGGTGGAAATACCCAAAGATATAACCACCAGTTTACGTTTATCGGTAGATAATATTGATGGCTCAACGTCTTGCAATGCCACAACTGCTGCTGCTGCTGCTGCTGGTCATCATTTAAGTGGCGACAATTGGAATTCTTCTATTTATACAAATGCTTCATCAGCTTCGTCCATCTCACATTTAGATTATATGAGTGGCAAAGGTCTTTTGGCCGGCGGTAGCTCTAGTGATTTGTGTCCTGCTATACGTATATCTGAGTAAGTGTTAGTTTTAGACGCTTAGCCTCCCGTTCCCCGCCAAACTAACATTCCCTTAGATATGCTTTCTAATTGTATGTTACATTAGCAAGGATACTAAAATCCAATACAGCACGTACTAAAATTTTCATTTTATTTTAAAAAATTACGATTCATTTTAATTAAATTCCATTAGCAACTAATAGCTATAGACTGGACTATAGAATAGCCTATAGCCTGTACTATAGTCTGGACTATAGAATAGTCTATAGCCTGTACTATAGTCTGGACTATTGAATAGACTATAATCTGGATTAAAGAATATACTATAGTCTGGATTATAGAATAGACAATAGTCTCAACTATAGAATAGACTATAATCTGAACTATAGAATAGACTATAATCTGAACTATAGAATAGACTATAGTCTGGACTGTAGAGTAGACTATATTCTGGACTATTGAATAGACTATAGTCTGGACTATAGAATAGACTATAGTCTGGGCTATAGAATAAACTATAGTCTGGACTATAGAATAGACTATAGTCTGGACTATAGAATAGACTATAGAATAGACTATAGCCTGGACTATAGAATAGACTATAGCCTGGACTATAGAATAGACTATAGTCTGGACTATAGAATAGACTATAGTCTGGACTATAGAATAGACTATAGCCTGGACTATAGAATAGACTATAGCCTGGACTATAGAATAGACTATAGTCTGGACTATAGAATAGACTATAGTCTGGACTATAGAATAGACTATAGTCTGGACTATAGAATAGACTATAGTCTGGACTATAGTCTGGACTATAGAATAGACTATAGTCTGGACTATAGAATAGACTATAGTCTGGACTATAGAATAGACTATAGTTTGGACTATAGAATAGACTATAGTCTGGACTACAGAATAGACTATAGTCTGGACTACAGAATAGACTATAGTCTGGACTATAGAATAGACTATAGTCTGGACTATAGAATAGACTATAGTCTGGACTATAGAATAGATTATAGTTTGGACTATAGAATAGACTATAGTCTGGACTATAGAATAGACGATAGTCTGGACTATAGAATAGACTATAGTCTGGACTATAGAATAGACTATAGTCTGGACTATAGAATAAACTATAGTCTGGACTATAGAATAAACTATAGTCTGGACTATAGAATAAACTATAGTCTGGACTATAGAATAAACTATAGTCTGGACTATAGAATAAATTATAGTCTGAACTGTAGAATAAACTATAGTCTGGACTATAGAATAGACTGTAGTCTGGACTATATAATAGACTGTAGTCTGGACTATAGACTAGACTATAGTCTGGACTATAGACTAGACTATAGTCTGGACTATAGACTAGACTATAGTCTGGACTATAGAATAGACTATAGTCTGGACTATAGAATAGACTATAGTCTGGACTATAGACTAGATTATAGTCTGGACTATAGACTAGACTATAGACTAGATTATAGTCTGGACTATAGACTAGATTATAGTCTCAACTATAGACTAGACTATAGTCTGGAACGTAGACTAGACTATAGTCTGGAACGTAGATTAGACTATAGTCTGAACCATATACTAGACTATAGTCTTAACTATATAATAAATAAGGCCCGGAAATTTATGATTTCCTTTCTGGTCTTATTGTTAATTATTATTGTTAGTATAACAATTCTACTGTATGAGTCTTTTATCTTAAAAAGTACAATTACCGACTTCCAACAAAACTCAAATACCTTGCTAAATATGTATGTATTGTGTTTGTTAATAGGCATTGTTATTATTATTTCTTTTTTTACTGCAAGTTTGCTGCCAATCAATTTTAAAGGAATTTACTTTTCTTCCACTAAATGATAAGATAATTATTTTACAAAAAATTTGTGCTATTGAAACAAAAAATTCCTGAAGAAGAAACTCAATGTAGTAAAACTACAGAGTTGAGTGAATCAACTTTATAAAGAAAGTGAATTAAAAGCAATTTTGTTAATTAATTAAAAAAGGAAACTATTGTGAATATGTTTTAAAATTTTCAGATATAATATCTGGAAATAAAGATTTTGACAGTAATCGAAAACTGCAAAGGTATTACTAAAGTATCTAAAGGATTAAATGATTAAATTTAACTTTTGTCGAAGTTAAGTTTAGTTACATTCCGATATATGTATGTCGAAATTCGAAATTGGTACTAAAACGGAGATTTAGAACTAAGAATTAAGTTTTGTATTAAAAATTGAACTTGGTAGTAAAACCAGTTTTACGCTAGATATCTAATTTTGTACTAAAATCTTAGTTTTTTACTAAAAATTTAGTTTTTTACTAAAAAAAGTTCTTTTGCACAAAAATTAGCCTTGTCTGTAAAACTAAAAACTAAGTTTTTTGTTAAAAATCTGATTCAAAAACTGAGCTTGGTAAAAACTTAGTTATGTACTAAAAATGACTTTTATTAAAAAGTTCGTTTTATACTTAAAGCTGTCTTAAGTACTAAAAAGAAAGCATTGTTTTAAAAACTTGGTTTCGTTCTAAAAATTTATTTGCGATCTTAAGAAAAAGTTTTGTTCTAAAAACTGAGTTTTGTACTTAAAACTGTATTTGAATTTACAGCTGTGTTTCATACTAAAACCTAAGTTGTGTACTAAAAGGTGTATGTTATGTACTGAAAACTTTGTTTTGTACTAAAAAGTTAGTTTTGTACTAAATACTGAGTTTTGTACTAGAAACTGAGTTTTGTACTAAAAACTGAGTTTTGCGCTAAAAACCAAGTTTTGCACTAAAAACCAAGTTTTGCACAAAAAACCGAGTTTTGTACTAAAAACTGAGTTTTGTCCTAAAACAGAGTTTTGTACTAAGAACTAAGCATTGTTGTAAAAATTGTACTAAAAACTGATTTTTTTTTCTTAATACAATGTTTTGTTCTAAAAATTTAATTTTGTATTAAAACAGATTTTTGTACTAAAAACAAAACATTGTTGTAAAAATTGTACTAAAAGCGGTTTTTTTGCTCTTAAGATATAGTTTTGTTCTAAAAGGTGTGCTATATAGTAATAACGGAGTTTTGTACTAAAAAGAGAGTTTTACTATAAACAGAATTTTGTACTAAAAACTGATTTTTTTATTGAAAACATAATTTTTGTACTAAAATTGGTATAAAATTGGATTGGTACTAAAAACTGTTGTGTTCTAAATGCTAGATTTTGTACTAAAACTGTGCTCTGTTAACTGGAGTTTTGAACTAAACATAACTTTTTTTCTAAAACTGTGTTATGTACTAAAAGGAAGTTTGTACTAAAAGAAAGGCTTTGTTTAAAAAAGAAGTTTGTTTAATTAGTTAGTTAGTTAGTTAGCTAGTTAATTAGTTAGTTAGTTAGTTAGTTAGTTAGCTAGTTAGTTAGTTAGTTAGTTAGTTAGTTAGTTAGTTAGTTAGTTAGTTAGTTAGTTAGTTAGTTAGTTAGTTAGTTAGTTAGTTAGTTAGTTAGTTAGTTAGTTAGTTAGTTAGTTAGTTAGTTAGTTAGTTAGTTAGTTAGTTAGTTAGTTAGTTAGTTAGTTAGTTAGTTAGTTAGTTAGTTAGTTAGTTAGTTAGTTAGTTAGTTAGTTAGTTAGTTAGTTAGTTAGTTAGTTAGTTAGTTAGTTAGTTAGTTAGTTAGTTAGTTAGTTAGTTAGTTAGTTAGTTAGTTAGTTAGTTAGTTAGTTAGTTAGTAGTTAGTTAGTTAGTTAGTTAGTTAGTTAGTTAGTTAGTTAGTTAGTTAGTTAGTTAGTTAGTTAGTTAGTTAGTTAGTTAGTTAGTTAGTTAGTTAGTTAGTTAGTTAGTTAGTTAGTTAGTTAGTAAGTTTGTTCAAATACAGTTCTCTTTAGAATATTGTCTTCTCTAGAGCGTTTCTTCTTTAAAAAATGTTCGTTTAACAATGTTCTTTAAAGAAATATTTTCTTGAAACAGTTTTAGTTAGAGAAGTTCCTTTTTAAGACATCCTGTGGTGAGTTTCTTAAGACTATTCATTATCTAAAGGCAATTCTAGTTATTTGTGATTTCTATTCCTAACTTTTTCGCTTCATTGAAGTATCTTGATTAATTCTTCTAAAAATAAACATTCCTTTATTCCGTTTTCTATTACTCTATTACCTACCTTACCTTTTGGTGTGGTCATCATATTGTTTACATTACTTACCGCTTATCAGTAACTCAAAAGACCTTTGACGAAATCAAAATCTATGATTATTTATTGTATATTTATAATATGTATAATATAATGATCAACGTACAATAACAATAAGTAGATTTCTAAGTGGAAAACAATAACAATTAAAAATAAAAATATTTATAATTTAATTGTAGTTTGTATTACTAATAACATTTATATTTAAACATTTTCATCATCACCCTTAACTTACTAACGCAACAAAACTCACTCATTCTTTTTTCTTCTTTTTTTATAACAAAAAAACAAACGCAAACGTTACTTTATGGGTGAATTTGTTATTAAAAATAAAACTCTACTACTACTACTACTTACTTCACTTGCGCCTTAAAACATTCATCCAAACAACCATCCATCTAACCATCCAAAATCAAAAATAAAAAAAAAAAACTAAAGATTCATGTGTAGAGTGTATGGACGTATTGGCAAATACGTTTTCTCCCTAATAACCTCGATAATCGATCAGTGTTGTGGGTCTTATAGGTAATAAATAAATTACTAACTTATATCAAATAAAAAAAAATAGTTCTTCTTTTGAATTTATTTAAGATTTTTATTTATTTTTTGTCTTTGTTTTGTTTCCTTAATAAATAGAATTGATGTTAATCTTACTAATCTTCATGTGGGCGATCGTATATTGGAAGTGAATGGCACTCCGATTAGTGATAATTCCATAGAACAAATTGATAAAATGATAAGAAGTACGGAAATCTTGCAGTTAACGGTGGAGCATGATCCCATACAAGTGTGTCGCAGTTGCAGTCATGTGGATATTAAAAAGGTAACCAGTGAGGTGTCACTACCTTTGGCTACCTCCGCCTCTAGTGTAGAAGTTTTTGGTCGTAACTATGACAGTGGTGGCAGTTGTACTACCAACACTACCACAGCCACTACCACAGCCACTACCCCTACAACTAGTCCTTTACAAAACAAAGATGGTTCACCCACACGTCTTACCAAACAGGATAAGGACCGTATTTATAAACGTAAAGATGAGGGCTATATAAGTGGCACTAAGACACGTCAATTGCGCAATAAGGCAGCCTGTATTAATAACAATAACCAGCAGCAGGATAAGAACAATTCCACCTCCATGTCTTTTAGAGGTAAAGAAAGATGTTCTAGTATGTCGAAGTTAATGGGAGATCAGCATACAGCTCATACCGATCGCATGTATGATTTAACACGCACCACTTCGTTTCGTGTAGAGCAGAAACCTCAAAGAGTATTTCGTCCTTCGGACTTGGTGATAGGCGAGTTATTGGGTAAAGGTTTCTTTGGCCAGGTATTTAAAGTTACGCATCGCATTACCAAGGAGGTAATGGTTTTAAAGGAATTACATCGCGTAGAAGAAACAGCTCAATTGAATTTCCTTAAAGAAGTGGCCGTTCTCAAGTCTTTGAATCATAAAAATGTTTTAAAGTTCATAGGGGTCCTTTACAAAGAGAAACGTTTACATTTGGTTACTGAATATGTGGCAGGTGGTTCTCTAAAAGAACTATTACATGATTCCGGCTTACCTTTGACCTGGCCAGAACGTATTTCCTTTGCCAAGGATATAGCCTGTGGCATGTCTTATTTACATTCCAAAAATATCATACATCGTGATTTGAATTCTCTTAATTGTTTGGTTAAAGAAGATAAAACCATTATAGTGGCAGACTTTGGTTTGGCTAGGATCATAAACACTTCTCTCAGCAGTAGATATAGCGAGAAATGGCAGTCCTCCGAAAGATCTAGTTCCCAGGAAGGTGGTGGTAAATCGAGTCAACAAAAAACAGACGACTCCGCCAACAATAACACTCCCAACAATAATGGTTCGATGGGTCGCAGTAAAAGTAGATTGCGACGACAACGTTACACCGTAGTGGGTAATCCCTATTGGATGGCTCCCGAAATGATGAAGGGTTTTATTTATGATGAAAAGGTGGATATTTTCTCGTTTGGCATAATGTTGTGTGAGGTAAGTTAAAACCTTGAAATATATTTTCGAATGTTTTAATTGCTTTGTATTTTCATAGATTATAGGTCGTGTCCAGGCCGATCCAGATTTTTTACCTCGTACCCATGATTTTGGCTTAAATCAAAAGGTATTTCGCGAAAAGTTTTGCTATCAATGTCCAGAAGCTTTTTATAAAATTGCTTTCCTATGCTGTGATCTAAATCCGGATAGAAGGTGAGTTCGAAGATTAATGTATATTAGTTAATATAATTCGAATTTAATTTCGAATTTTCGAAATTGTTTCCAAAATGTTCTAAAAGTGAAATTATTGATAAAATTTATACTCAAATCCAATTCTTTAAGAGTAAATCGCCTTTTTAACCGTTTTAAGTTATGTTCGCAAATTCGAATTTAATTTCGAAATTTCAAAATTTGTACCAATATGTTCTTAAAGTGAAATAATTCATACAATTTATACTTAAATTCAATTCTTTAAGAGTAAATCACATTTTTAGGCGGTTTAAGTCATATTCGAAAATTCGAATTTAATTTCGAAATTTCAAAATTTTGTACCAAAATGTTCTAAAAGTGAAATAATTTATACTTAAATCCAATTCTTTAAGAGTAAATTACACTTTTAGACGGTTTTAGGCATGTTCGAAAATTCAAACTTAATTTCGAAATTTAAAGATTTGCACAAAATATTTTGAAAGTCAAATTATATTGAAATTTTATTACTAAATCGAAGTTTTTAGTAATAAATTGCCTTTTTAACCGATTTAAGTCATGTTCGAAAATTCCAACTTAATTTCGAAATTTCTAAATTTGTGCCAAAATGTTCTAAAAGTGAAATTATTGAAAAATTTATACTGAAATCCAATTCTTTAAGAGTAAATCACATTTTTAGGCGTTTTTAGGCATGTTCGAAAATTCGAACTTAATTTCGAAATTTCAAAATTTTTCCCAAAATGTCTTAAAAGACAAATTATTTTACACTTTTCTTACTAAATTGAAGTTTTTAATAATAAATCACCTTTTTAACCGATTTCAAGCATGTTCGAAAATTCGAACTTAATTTCGAAATTACAAAATTTGTCTCAAAATGTTATAAAACTGAAAATATTGAATAATTTTATACTTAAATCAAAGTTTTTAACAGTAAACAACAACAACAAATTCGAACTTTATTTCGAAATTTCAAAATTCTATAATTTTTTTTTATTGAACATTTTCAGACCCCCTTTCGAAACGCTCGAAATTTGGCTAGAAAGTTTACACACTCAGGTGTCTACCAATCAACCAGTACCTCAGCAATTGCTCTACGATATAGAAAACTATATAGGAGGCAGCATTAGCTCAACGCCAGTAGATGTTCTAACACCTAAATCCAATCTTAGTCGTGATAACTTAGATGAAGTGGGCAAATCGAATCACTCACTAAGAGAGCTAGCCGACATCACCAACTTGGATGATAAGGAAGTTTTAAATGCTGCCGCCCCAACAGAAGAAGCAGAAGAAAAAGTGGAGTCCTATAAACTGCCAGATGGCATACCAAAATCACCACATTTAGGCAAAGATTTTTCACCCTCGGGTGAACGTATACATAATAGCCGGCGTGCCCAGCGTAGGCAAAGATTTTTACAAGCACAAAATGCCAGTCAGCAACAAAATGAAGATGAACGTACGGATCAGGTATTGCAAGCTGTAAAGGATAGTCTGCAACAGGAAAGTGTACGCAACAGTCGCCGAAAATTGGACAGAGGCTTTGTGTTGGACATCAGTCGCAGTGGAGTGTTAAGCATCAATAATGTTA